>NC_051177.1:35381416-35461416 GCF_013339695.2 Rhipicephalus sanguineus
GCTCACAGTTATTTTGCCTTGCGAGTGATAAAAAGCATTTTAATTGCGTCAAAATAAGGGCCTAGGAAAAGCGTATCAAATGCCATAAACAAAGCAACGAGGATGACTGTCGCCACATGAACTGATATGGTACAGATCAAAACGCTAAACGTCGCTCCAGCTGTAGATGAACAATCGCAGCGTGAAAGCTTCACGTGACAATTTCGTGGAAAACTTCACGCCATCTCTCACCAACTCACCAAGATAGCAGCGCAAACTAAGATACATAATCACTTTCATCATCAGGTGTGTAACATTAGTATGACACATACTCGATAATGCAGCTTGGAAGGGTAACAGAAGAAACCGTAGTGAGTTTCGCAAACACGAAACTCTGCAATAGCCTCTAGATGTACTCACGCGAGCGAACTTCCGCAGCTGGTAGAGGTATTCCTTGCTTCCGTAGGGCTTGCATCTGACCCCCACCATGTAGGCGCTCTTGTTGTTGCCTCCAACCGCGGATCTGTACAAGCGCCGGCCAGGGACATGGATATCAGCATCTTCGCATGCCCAAACTTGTTCTTGCTGTTGGCCATGTACATCAGCGTGTAGTTCTGCGACAAAAAAGCGGAATGGGTTGGCGACAGCACAGTTACACGACAGCCTTTGGGGGAGCCATCAGAAGACAGGGTAGCCGCACAAGTTCGGCCACCATATGCGTACGTGAGATAAGAAACGAAACACTTGTCCAAACGAAGCTCGAATGCAAATTAGGTTTAGTGGAAACCTAAAACTCTTCCTCCCAAGAGTATTAATTGATAGTTTGATTATTTATCTAGTCACTTAATTAGTTTCACGTACTGCCAATCTATGCATGATTACAGCAGGAGGGGCACTTATAAGCAATGTTTTAAACATTGAATATTTTATGCATTAGTCCCAGCAGAACAGAATGGATGTATCTCATAAGGAAGTAAATGTCCCAATATCAGAAGCCATAAAAGCACATTAATAAATATAATGACAATTTTATGAGACGCAAGCATTGACCATTTCGAAATGAACATGCACACTAATCATTGTTTACATAATCATTCACCGCGCTGTCAAAAACTCTAACCGGTTCCGTCCTCTTCCACGTAGGCTGCGCACAATGGGGCGGGGGGGGGGGGGGGGGGCACTGTAGTGAAAACTTTGCCCCCGTAATGGAGGACCCTTCACACCCTCTGCTCGTACATAACATACGGCACTGTGCGCAAGTTTCCTAGTTGCCTCATGTAAAAACTTCGCTTTGTATTAACCCACAGGTAGCACAGGAAGGAAGGAACGTGCGCAGTGCAGCCAGATGTAGTCGTTAAATCGCGCAGTGCTTCTTGCATCCACAGACGATACACGGACACGTGACTCACCAGGCTAGGGTGGTACTGCGTGAGGGAGCCTTTCCAGTACGTGGAGCCCTGTATGACGCAGTCCTTTCGCGTCTCGTCCCGTCCGCTGAAGTGAGTGCGCAGTATGAGCACGTCCACGACGTTTTCCCTGGAAGTGCGCAAAGTACCACAGCGATGGCGTTCAGTTAGCAACGTCACGCTACGAAGCTCAAGCTATCTGTAGCTCTGTAGCGTACAGGGGCGTAGCCAGAAATTTTTTCGAGGGGGGGGGGGGGTTCAAACCATACTTTATGTACGTTCGTGCGGCGTTTGTATGTGTACGTGTATATATACGCAAGCAAACCTGAAAAAATTCGGGGGGGGGTTAAACCCCCCCCCCCCCCCCCCCCCCCCTTTGCTACGCCCTGGTAGCGTAGTCTGTTATATTAGAGGCTTGTAACGTCCCGTCATATGTAACGGGATATGATGGCGACGGTCACATATAACCGAGTTCATGTTGCATATAGAAGGAGCGTACCCGAGCGCGACTCTTACGGGAAGTGAACTTGTAGCAGCAGAAATAGGTTAGTATACAGGACTAGAAGGCCAGTAAACCAAAATCGTATGCTGTCAACCGGAGATGGCTTGAGACTGGAAGTGAAAACCGGAAATGTGTACCGGAAGTCCTCCATAGATCGGAACCAATGAAACCAACAGACAATTAAGCGAGGAAAGCGAGGGCGACAATTATTTGTGTTTCAAACTGTAGTGTAGTGATTATGCCCTATACAGAAAGGAATTAAAGTGGATCCCTTTGTGTCGGTGGGATCCGAACCCACAACTTTCGAATTACGCGTCCTATGCTCTACCGGTTAGGATACGACGGAGGGCACTCCCTCGTCCACTCTGTTAGGTATTTATGTGCGTTTAATTCCTGGGAGCGTTAGCATAGGAACGAGCCCCTGGAAGAATTACCATTCTTTCGTACTGTTGATAGACCGGAAGTGGCATAACAGTTAGTTAGTTAGTTAGTTAGTTAGCTAGTTAGTTAAGTTAGTTAGTTAGTTAGTTAGTTAGTTAGTAGTTAGTTAGTTAGTTAGTTAGTTAGTTAGTTAGTTAGTTAGTTAGTTAGTTAGTTAGTTAGTTAGTTATGTTAAGTTTTGTGGCGCAAAAGCAACTAAGGCTATGCTGCGCCAGCCACATGGTGAGAAAAAAAAAGCTCTTGTGAACTCGGCACACATTTTGCAGTAACGGTTAATTTAAAAATTATTTTCTTTAAGGAACTGATTCCGTCAGCCAGATGGAATTAGCATCGTCTTCCATATTAGATTTCCCTGCAATGGCATGACTATGAATGCGTTGTTAGTGATGACTAATGGAGTAAAATGAATAATGTTGTGCGGCTCTACAGAGACCTAAAAACACTCGCGTAATGTATATACTATTAAAATTATGAAAATGAAACAGAAGTTAGGTTTGATCCGAAGACACGTGATAAGTGCAAAGGGATATAAAGGGGGAGAGGTAATGGCGTAGCCAGGGGGTGGCACACCGGGCCCTTGCCACCCCCATCCCCCCGTAATTATTGTTGCCGTGACCCGTGACATACAGAGCACAAACTCACACTCGACCACATCTGCCTGCCCTGCCCCCAATTCAGATAAAACAGGTGTCCCCCCCCCCTTAAAAAATTTTGCCTACGCCCCTGGGGAGAGGATGGCTCGAACTTAATGCACCCTTGTCTTAGTTTATTTTCCATCAATTCATAGAATTCGCAACCAATTTTCTCGCACACTTTCTTTTTCCCACGAGGTAACGGAATTTCGCTAGAGCATCTTCGTACCTCATTTCGTTGTTGAAGACCTCGTAGATGCCTTCGTACTTCTTGAACAGCGCGATGCCGAGAACCACGTACGTCTTTAGTCCGTCCTTTTTCGGTATCAAACCCTGGAGCCGTCTGTACTCCTGAAAAACAACAGTAAGTCAAACGTGTGAGCGTCAGTGCGCAGAAAACTATTCGCACATAATCCCAAAATGCCTGAACACCACTCCGCATAATAATGATAATTAGGACTTGGTCACCTCTGTTTCTGTTCCCGAAGAGTACGTGCTCCCGAACACAATTAATTAAATGTCATTACAGTAATATAACTATCACAACGATTAATTCTTTAGTGACTGTCTCGCTGAGCTATTCTACAACTTCGCTAGATCATGTTAGTATATCCCTCCAGCACTAGGCACCTCGAGCTTTGAACACCATATTGAAGCATGAATCTCAGCTTGCATGAGGATGTTTGCAAGGCCTCTCCGAGTCAAAAGGCAGATTCTTAAATAGGAATACTTATTATTAGGAATGGACACGTATTAGTGACAATGGTCGGCGTGAGCACCAAACGGGCTTTTGATCAGTGTTTTTCCCCAACATATTATAGTAGTGCGATGGAGTCATTTAGATTAACTGTTACCGAAATATTTTGCAATCTTCGTTGTCTGTAAATCACTTCGGCAGCTTACTCTCGAGTGAACTCCTATTTTAATGTGGGCTTCAAACTATATTAACCGTTGTTACCGAGTAATATATAGAAACATGTCACAAAGGCTGGCAAGCGCGTCTCATGCACTCGTATCGGGTGTCTGCGTTAACGAGGCGTATCAAGTGGCGAGGGCCGTGCCCTTATAGTAAGGTCGCGTACCTTGAGGAGGTCAAAGAGCAGCTTAACTTCGCCGGCGTCCATCTCTTGGTCAGGGATGAAATCTAGAACGCCGAGGTCGTACACCTTGTTGGCCCACAGGTAGGGCAGGTAGTGTCTCTCGGCTGTGTTTGACGTGAACTCTGCCTTCGCACTCTCCACGTGCCTAAATGCAAAAAGAGACGGCGACCATGACGAGAAAGTAAGACATTCTGTCGCCACATTTTCTTCAGTATTCGAGGAACGATGAAGACATAAATGTAAAAAAAACGACAAAAAATACAGTAAAACCTCGGTGATACGATCACGGCTCTTACGAATTTCGGGGTGATACGAATTTATCTGTGGTCCCGACCAAGGCCCATTATCCTGCAATGTATTGAGTACGGTTGCTGCGAACCGATTTTCACCCTGCGACGTTTGATACGAACGTACGCTAGCGCACAGGTACGAACAGGTGCTGCCCGCGCTGTCGGGCAAGACCCGGCAGTGACGCGCGGGCGAGGGCATGCGCGCAGCGCGACCATCAACGGTGCGTCGTTGCCTCCGAGATAGTGCGCGCGAATCTTGGAGGCATTTAGGCGCCTTACATATGACGGTTACAGATGACGTTGACGTCGCGCTTTTTTTTCCGACGCGTTGACTAGTGCTCCTGTGCTCGAGGCATCAGCGTCTTTGTACTGTGTTAACAAGTGCCTGCCACGTCGATGCACGCCATGTCCCCGCAATCAGACGTTCTATGAAACAATACTGAAACTTGGGCTGTGGGTCCGTCATGAAGTCCCATTAAAGGTGGACGAAGACCCCAAGAGACGAAGCGGAGGGTCTTGGCGAAGGAGCTTTGCCTCTATCTATCGTGTGAAAAAAGCGCTTCCTAAATCACTTTCGCCGCAGTACTCTGTTGTCATGCAGCAAAGCGTAGTAAGATTAGGAAGGTGCTTCTAGCGGTCACGGGGCACAACACATCTCGTTCATTAATTACACACGCGCGCATGCACTGTATATTTACGAGTACAGGTATGATTGCTGACGTCTAAAAACGTTACTGGCAATCATTCAGAGCTGTTCATGACGTCGCTGCCGCCTTGAAAAACACTAAATCAAAGCGTATGCCAACTTTCTTTTGTCGCATACTGATTTCCTATGTTTTCTGGTGATAGGAATTTCGGATGATACGAATAATTTTGGTAACCCCGCGAGATTAGTATCACCGAGGCTTTATTTACACACACGTAAAACCATGGGATGAAAGGAGTGGGGAAGGAGGAGGGTGGAGGGCAATAGTTAGCTTTGCCAGCGACAGATGAAGGACTCCGCTTCGGGATGCGTGAACGTTCGAACACCGTCAACAAAACTGAAGCGGCTCTCTGCAACGACAAATTCTTTTGCAATGTATAGTTCTACATTTGCGCGGACGTGGCGTCTGACATGAGACTTATCTGGCCAGGTGGTGCACAACAAACAGGCACACCAGGGAAATGTAGCGTCATAACCGCAGCCCTTTGTGAATAGACAAGAAAGGTCACTATATGTATACTGCGTGGTTCTTCGAGTAAGCAAAACGAAAGTAAAAGGAAAACAAGGAAACAAAGCAAAAGCAACGCAGAGGCCATGTAGAAGCCATGTTGAAGCCATGTAGAAGCCATGCAGAGGCCATGAAGAGGCCATGCAGAAGCCAAGTAGATGACAAGCAGAAGCAAAGCAGGAGCAAAGCAAGAGCAACGCAAAAACGAAGCAACACAAAGAAAAAAAAATGCTCACACAGGTGAACGTAGACATGGAGTGAGAGAGAGCGTAAGATGTGATTGCAACGTTTTACCAACTTACGAAGGAAAATGCAAGTATGACCACTTTTGATGTCGTTCGTAAGATGTGCATTTTGTGAGGAAACCGGAACGAGGCGAGCGCTGTTTCGGCTCATGGAGAGTACGATCACTACGTTGCGACACGCAACAAACGATTACATCGTAAAGAGCAAAAGGCGCACTCACTCCGCTGCGACCCCCATGCCGAAGCGGGTCCTCTTGTACTTCTTGGCGTGTTTGAGAAAGCTTCTCAGTTGCACCAAGGAGTTGTTGTCTACGCCGGAGAGCACGTAGCCGGGGTACTTGTACAGCGAGTCGAAGAACACTGCGTCGCACAGGCCATCCGCGGGGAACACCAGCGGGTCGTGACTGCCGTTGCCGTACGCGCACACGAGAGGTCTCTCGCCTAGCTCTGCAGGGCGCACATTTCGCGCCACCGGTAACAAGTAAACGAAATTAATATGCCGAGCTCTCCCTGTTTTGTCTTATTCGTTGTTATGATCGCATAAGATTACATCGCAATGTTTGCGTAAAAATATTATCGTGAAATCGACAGGGAATCGTAACTCTTTCAGGCTATGTTCGTGCAATTGTTGATGCGTTAATAGTTCATCTAATGCAACAACGCTGAAAAAAAAATGCGTATTTAGGACCAGTCGCACACATTGAATTCTGATTGACCTTTGCGGTAAGGTATATGTTCTAGTAAAATGAGTTTGAAGATGGCTTGGCATTTGCCTTAACGCACCAACATGTCATCATGCAGCGGGTTAGCTCGTTCCATTGTTTCTGACGGTTCGTTGTTATTGGCGGTATCTTAAATCCTGCATATATTTGAAGAGGCTGGATAGGTACCTTCCCAGTGCACCGCACATGAAATAGTTCACTTTGTAGTTTATGCCGTTCCTGGGTAATGCTTCCACATAGAATTCGCGTTTTTTAATCCTAACAAAGTTCGCTGAAGAAGCGTAATGTGTGCGTTCGTTCTGTAGGTCTATTCATTCTTCGCTTAATTCGTTCCAAAGCGTAATTCTTGATTCGTTATATGATTCCTAAGATAAAATAAGTATAAAAAGTTTCGAATGAAGTGAGCCACGTTCAATATTTCTGAACAGAAATGGACAAAATTAACTTGCGACTGACGGAAACGAGTGACAAAGAAACACGGCGGAGAAGGTGCGGAGTACAGTGCGGGCGAAGCTGTGCTTTTTACATCTCTAGCAAAAGTGGAGAGTTGGAAATAAGTTTAAGTTGGTGATGACGCTTCTTTCTGCTTCTCCGTGCGCAGCATGTACCGATTTTCGCGCCGTATCTTTCATGCTTTCCTAATATCACGAGTCCCTCTAATGAACGAAAGAAGGGGAATATTAAGGGCTCGTTTTTTTTTGTTAGACACAGCAGTAATGAAAACTAACAGACGGTTAGTCCTCATTAATGTTGTATCTAACAAAGACCCTCCAATTCATTTTACACCCGCGCGTGGCACCCATTGTGTGCGCGGTATTCGCGACGCCTTTCAATCGTTAACTGCCTTTCGCTGTTGGTTGTTCGCCTTCTCTAATGATATATTCATCCAGCTCCACTAACTTTTATGACTTCAAGCGCTTAAGCTGTTTCACTAGATGACTTTCGCACACAGAGACACGCTTGCGTCTTAGGTCAAAAACTTGAACGTCCTGGTAAATTTCGTCAGGGATTCTGGCATCGCTGCTAAGCCAAACGTAATGTATTAAGTAGCAACGACGAACCTTTAACTCTATATGCGCGTAGTATTTATATTAACTCAGAAAAAGTACGTACTCTTCTAGCGGAAACCAGCAAGCACGACTGTCTTTCACAGGTGAAGGTCAGGCGCGCCGCTGATTTGTGGACAAAGCTCACATTTTTTTTCTTAAAGGGGCTCTGCAACACTTTTCCAAGTAATCGTCTAATGGCTTCATTGAAAGAGCTTACTGCCGCACGAATCGGCTGCCGCTAAAAGTTTTAGAATCCGTCAAGTACGAGCGGAGTTACGGGGATTTAGCCGCACGCTTTCAGCGCTTTCCCTCTCCTCTCGTACCAGCGAGCGCGCTGAAAGCTACGCAGGGAGGGGGATGAAAAGGGAGCAAGAAGACGCGTCCCTTCATCAGCGCGCCTCATGACCTTGAGCACTTTATTTTCATTTTTTCTTCGAACGCACGGCTTACTTTCAGTGCGATCGCGAGCGCGCGCGCTGGCACATGGCGGCATCCCGCGGCGGCCACGGTAACTCTGCAGCTCACTATGCTCAAATCAGCCAACGGCCGTGGACTTTGGGCTTATGGCATCATTTGTAGAGAGAAGAGGGAGTGATTTTTAGCTGACTTTTAGAACTAATTGCAAATTCCAAGCCGGGTGATGCGCAATAATGTTTGGCTCGCGTGTTATCAGGAGCCTCGACTACCGATCGGCAGCATTTTCTGACCATGCTCAAAAAGTGTTGCAGGGCCCCTTTAGGTTGTAACAGAGTGTAGTAGGATGTCCTATTTCCATGCATTCAGTGTTGTTTTTTGTCTTTAGTGTTGTTATTATTCGTTTGTTTGCATTTGCCGTAATTACCGCCTTATTTGTGCTACATATCAATGCTTAATTAATGATCATATAAATGTACTAACCGGGTGGCAGTCCTTTCGAAGACGTCGTCTTTTCAGTTTTCGCAGGTTCCCCGGTGGACGTGGCGGGGGGCTTCATGACAGGCTTTTTGCTTGCCGTCCTCGGCTTAGCATTCTGAGCTGGTCTCTCGGTCGGCTTTACAGGAGGCGAGGTGCCGTTGAGTGCCGTCTGAGTGGGGGATGAAGGTGGTGCCCCGGTGGCTTTCGCGGTTTTCTCGTCGGCTTTCGCAGCCGTTGACGATGACGTGGTGACAGTCTTCTTGCTTTGCTTCGCGTGACCGCCGACATCTTTGTCGGCACTAGTGGCTTTCCGACGCGCGTAAACGTAGTTCACGGGTTCGTTGGTGTCCGTCGACTCTACGGCCCCTTTGTGGTTCGCTTTGTCCCCTGAACAGCACGGAAGAGTCGTTGAGCGTGTGTGTAGTGCGTCATCATCATTAGCCTGACTAGGCCCACTGCAGGGCAAAGGCCTCTCCGATGTTCCGCCAATCAACCCGTTCCCGTGCTTGCTGTGGCAACGTTGTCCCCGCAAACTTCTTAATCTCATCTGCGCACCTAACTTTCTGCCTCCCCCTCGCGCACTTTCCTTCTCTTGCAATCCAGTCAGTTACCCTTAATGACCAGCGGTTATCTTGCCTTCGCGCTCTACGCATGGCCCATGCCCATTTCTTATTCTTGATTTCGACTAAGATATCCTTAACACCTGTTCGTTCCCTCACCAACTCTGCTCTCTTCTTGTCCCTTAAGGTTACGCCTATCATTTTTGCGTGTGTGTAGTTCAGGCTTGGTCGAATAGTGGCCTCCGCGCGCGACCTCCGCGCGCGTGACCACGCGGCTGACAACGGGACTTTTATATTCTCGTGTTGCAGCCGCGCTGCTCTCTACTGAGCGATTAGTTGGCATTATCATCACGCCGCATATATTTAGGCCGGTGATAACGTTTTCCTGCCGCTATAAAAAAAGATACAGTAGCGAATGTTCTGTGTGTGCACAACATCTTTATTGGTGAGAAAAGCGCAAATGCGTTTTTCTTTAGCATATTACTGCGTACATTGACTAGTGGTTGGCGATTCGACTTCGGCATCGCTTCAAGCGTGCTTTCTGCTGCGGAATATGTTCGATATGTTAAAACGGAAATAATAATTTTTGAGGTGTGACGTGCCAAAACCACGATATGATTATGAGGCATGGCGTGGTACGGGGATTCCACAATAACTTTGACCCCTCTGGGGCCACGATTCCGCCTCCCATCGAAATGTGGCCGTCGTGGCCGGGAATCGAACCCGCGTCCTTGAGCTTAGCAGCGCGACGCCGTAACTGCTTAGCTACCACAGCGGGTTTGAAAGAAACGGCCATTTGTGATTTGCGATGTTGCAACGACCAAAACGGCCATTTGTAGAACGCGTAAAAAGGTACCCCCGAGTTCGGTTGTTAACTTCGCGCCGTTCGAAGCAGATGCTAGAACAGCGAATCGACTTGATACAATAACAAACAAACACCCTTCAAACGACACGCGAGGGAACTGTACAGGCTTTCCCCAAGTGGGCTGCGAGAAAAATGCCACAGGGTCCCTCGTTCTGCGCTGCCTCCGGGATCGGAGGTATTGGAAGCTTTACGTACATCACGTGGTTTTGTAGAGGCTCCGAGATCGGCCCACCTTTGACAAAGCGACGATGACATGTGATGTCATCATGTGACGTCTGGTTATGTGTCACAAATGTTAGCTACTTGCGACGTCACGATGATGATATAGAGTGACGTCATCACGTGATGATTCTTTGCGTCAATCGTGTTGACACCGACGCCGCCGACGGTCACTTTCCGCGTTGAATGAGGCATCTAAGGCTTTCGCCTTAATACCTAAACTTGTAAACACTAGCACATTTTAAATGGTCGCATTCTGTTGTAAAGAGCCTTACCTCGGCTAGTAATGGCGATGAGGAGGACCACGCCGACGGTGAGAACAAGTATTACTACGGCAGACACGGTGAGATACTTGGTTCGTTCGGGTTGCGCTTCGGCCTCGAGTCTGCAAGGACGAAGCACGTGGTAGATTACGCACCACGCTCAAGAGGGCCAGTGTTGGACGCAGCTTGGTGCATATTGATGCGACACGCCGCATTTTGGTTATGATTGCTGTGAACGTTAATACTTATTAAACAAGGTGCTGCGCAAAGGAAACACGGACAAGGAAGTGAACGAGGACGGGCGCAGCACCTTGATGTACGACCGACTCGGCCAGCAACATGCATTATCGAAGTTAATACTTACCCGGTCGTTGTTTTTTCTAAACGAAAATAGAATCAAAAACAAACTGAAGTTATATTCACGGGAATAACTCTGTTATCAGTTGTATGCGGCGTAGATTGGCCGAATGAGCGAAGGTGGCCGGTGATGAGGTGTAATAAATCTGGGCAGACACTTCTTCCTCTCCAATTTGGAATTATTTTCACGGCGTATCACTGCCGATTGCGATTGGTCCCCTGGACGTCGGTATAGTACTCAATGTCGTGTTCGTTAGAGACCTTTGGGCGAATTCTGAGACAATTTGGGACTTCGCTGCGTAAAGTTTTTATCGAAACAAAAAGTACGAACTTCGATAAGAAAAAAGTTTCCTCCGATGAAGATAAAGATTATGTTAAACTTTAGACTTCCGCTGTAGGACCTATGCACAACGTAGCAATATTCACGCCGGAACAAAATAAGTTTTAAAAGTAATTAAGAAATACAACATTCGTATTTATATATCATGAGAATTATTCTCTTTATTAGAGCAAGCGGCGTGAGCAAGCCACAGAAAGCTTTTGGCGATACTATTGTTTAAGACTCAGGATACAGTCGAAAAAAAAGAAAAAAAAAACACTTTTTTTAGCGAAAAGTATCGCTTCGGTCTGTGTCATAACGGGTATTTCGTAACAAATGGTTATGATTCTCGTGAGTTATTGGCAATAAAGTTAAGGGAAAGTTCACGCACCTCCAAAGCCACTGGTCTCCGTGATCTCACCTACGCACAAAGTCAAAGTCGGACGTGAAATACCGCATGTGGAAAAATTAAGACCAAATAAACAGCATATAGTGCGGCACTATGTCATACAGAGTTGCATGCAAGTACCGCGAGATTGGCGTTATCTGGTAAACCTCGGTGTACAATACTCACGGATTCAAACGCGACATCGAAGTTTTTAGTATAACGACTTGTATGCGCAATTGCTCGAGATAACCACGTTGTGTCTGTTTTTTTGTTTATTAATATCGTTAACTCTAGAAGGGTCATAAAAGGGATGGATCAACAAACCGATACAGTTCAATAAAAAATATACACGCGACATAAAAGTGAACATGATTTGAAGGGCATTACAGCATGCTTGCTTCAGAGATATGCAAAGAAGAGTAAAAGGAGAAAAGAAAAAGAAAACACAAATGTACTCGTCGCGACCACAGCGTAACGTTAATGATTAGTGTTTGGAAACGCCGAATGACCCGAATAGGCAAGAGTATGGAGCTCGTTTAGCAATGCAGTAATGGAGGAAGAGGAAACCAGTGAATCGGGCAGCATGTTCCATTCACTAATTACTCGTGGGAAATAGCTATACTTAAAGGAGTCGATTCGCGTCAATGGAGGTTCAGTATACATACTATGCCTGTGCCTGAAACGTGGATTCGGTGATAATCTGAAAACCACGTCGTGTCGCGACGAATCTGGTCTCTAAAGTTTATGTTGGGCCTGGTCTACGCGTTGGAGTGGAAATTACGCCAATGTGGCCCGAACTGAAGACGGTGGAAACGAAAGTATGTGCGTTACTTAGCCCTAAATTGTCCTGTTTCAATCCGGTACTGAACGTCTCTTCCGCTGTTAAGAAGTGCGAATATACATTTAGTTAAGTTCAGTGTGGCGTATATTCGTGAAGAAAATGTGCGAGATCTCCTTACGCGACATCTTCCATTCTTCCTTCGCGATGTTTTTAGGAACGCCTACCGACAGAAGACGGCGAGCATAATAGAGTGAACGTTTCGATGAAGCTATATAGTCTTACTTAGCTCTTGCATAGCAGAGTGTTTAAATAAAGTCACTTGCAATAGCGGTGCATATTATACTGGTAGCACTCTAACGAACATCGTCGTGTCATGCACAGAAAGTAGCGGGAGCGTCTAAGCTTCGTGGTCTGTCAGCGACAGAAAAGATTTGCGGTACGCCAGATAGCTTCGTAGATTTACTTCTTTGGATTCCTGCCAAGCAAAATCGAAATAGGAAATTGGGGAAAGGAAATTTCAACGCACCCATGGTGGCCTTTCCGCTAGGTGTCTTCTTCTTCCTCTCCTATGGCTCGAGATACGATAACAAAATTTAACTAAGAGCTGCAATTTATTGTTAAAGAGACTCTAAAATTAGACACTAAACGAACTTCAACGGACAAGCTATCATTTTATAGCACTATTATAGATAATTTCGCGTTAGTTGGGAACATGAACGCCATATTTCTATTTTTTGAGCTTCGTGCTGAAAGCTTACAGCATTTGTTTGTCTGTCGCCTAAAGGAGACCGGCTCATGCCCACGAGGGGGATTGGCCACACTGACAATTATAAATGGAAATGTAAACCCTATGAAACGTCAAAAAGAAAGAACGAAACGCGATGTAAGTAAAAAGTGAGAGTTAAGAAATTCAAAAGCCGTAGGATAAAGATTGAAAAAAAAAATAATAAAAAAGGGGAAAAATTGGTTTCGGTGGTCTGTAGCACTAGCAGCGTATTCTTCCGGTTGCTGGATTGTATTCTTCCTTGTTCAAGGCAGTGAGAAGAAGACGAGACCACTTGATGACGGTGATGTCCTCTTCCTGATGACGCTTACTCACTAATGGGGATGGGCCAAGGAGCCGGGCGGCAGGACGCTTAAGCTAAACACCTATGAAGATAAAGAAAACACTGGAAATTTATACTAAAAATAAAACATCGAATAGATTAAAATGCTTACGAGTAAACGCTCAGACTATTAGATGTGATATATGACGGAGACAATGAAGGACTTGGAACCAAGAATATGAACAAACAAAAATAGACTAACACGGTATTTTTTTTTGTTTAATTTGTGTAACTGAACGCAGCAGAGCAGACATCTCTGACAAGACCAGTTGTCGAAACGTTATCTCCAGGGGCGCCCTCTGTGGAAGGATTTTTCAACGTATTTCAGTTTAAGTTTCGGCCACGTTGGCTAAAAAAAGAAAGATCCTGAAATTTGCCATGTGTAGCCTCTGACTCTCTTAAAACACTATCGACGCATTTCGGTCAACAGAGAATCATGCAGGGCCATAGCAGATGCCGTTGATATTTATAACGTTACGCCGAGAAGGTGCTCGAACTGCATGCCCTGCAGCGTCGCCACCTGTCTTTCGTTTCTAGCTGATCTAGCTTACTAAGCGTGTTGCATCACACGCATGTTACGTCATTTTAGCATAAATTGAGGGACAGTACCCTATGATACGTGTCAGAGCGGGAACTGGAACTTGTAGTACAGAAATCAAGTGCAACCGGTCTTCCACAATCGACATTACAACTATGCCTACACGTTTCGCGGCATGCTAAAAGGTGCTATTTTCAGAACGGTTTTTTCTAATGTCATCGCATGCGACCAGTCCTGTCCATTCTTTCTACTTTATAATTATTTCTGATTGAGCTGTACTCTTGCAAATGCAATGCTTGGAAAACAAATTCAATGTCTTACACTGAAGGACAGCTGCAGAAACGGCTAGCCGCTCAAGATGTGACGCAGAAATCTTGCTTGAATGCGGTACAAAATATAACATAAAGGAAAAAAAAAACCAGTGTCGCAACTGTTCAGTCGCAAAAGCAAGGAGAGAGAGAGAGAGAGAGAGAGAGAGAGATGTTTTAATGAAAAGCTGGAGATGTTTGCCTGGCTATTCGCCTGACATGCTACTCCAGGTGCTGGGTGATGATTATGATATATACTAATAACCACAGACACATGCTTAGACTACACTGTTTACAAAGTTTCGGTGTTTCGGTCAGGCTTGTTGCAGGAATGACATTAAAATCTACGGTAATGAAGCAGGGTCCGAAACTTGCAAGTCATTCTTATCGTTTGCGGTAATCATGTGTCCCGCGTGAGGATTGACTTGAATTTTGTCTTACGAAAAGTGCTAGAGTATATAAGATATTTGCGTGGACACGGGCTCAGACTGAGAGGTGTGTAACTGGCTATCAGCGCTGGCTGGCGAGCATGCGAGATCCAATTTCAGCCTTCTCCTCGAGACAGCTAGAGGACGTGCAGTAGGACGCAGTTTGGCTTATAGCTCCCGTGTTCTAGTTACTTTTGTCCGCGCCAGTAGATGTAGTCTAAGCAGTCTAAGCTACAACCACATGCAAATCTAGGTTGCAAAACATTACTGTCGTTGTGTACACAGTAAGATAAATAGTGGTGACGGGCTCAAAGAAGCCAACTGTGACAAGGATATGTGTCTAATTAATCGTTTTGCGAGTGAAGGAGGACAAAAGATGGAACAGCGGCGTCAAGACATCACAAAATTGGGGCGCGGTAATTAATTATAAACGCAACGTACAAAACAGAAGCCACTATTGTAGCTCAGTATCTCCGGCGGTGATGATGGCTTGCTGGCGCCGGTGCCAAGAAAGCTCTCTACGAAAGGATTGTGCGGTGAGGCGCTTCGGCGAGTCGCCTTGACCCGTCGGGACCTTGTTTTTGCAGGCAGACAGAGGCGATTCACGGCCACAAACGCTGATGCAGCGGCTCTACACGAGCGCGACAGTTGTACTGAGTGGCGCCCAAAAAGCCAATTACACGCAGTCACAATGAGTCGCAACAGAACGACTCCCTCCTGCTTATGACAGCAAATTATAAAGATTACTTTTCTGTTCAATCTCGGTACCTTTCTTTTCTCTCTTAATTTTTTTTCAGGAACGAGCAGTGAACGTGAATTCATCTAGGCTTAAATCAAAGATAACCGAATGGAGAATTCTTCGCCGCAATTTACACAACAGGAACTTTCCTCAGGTCGTAGGTGGGATGGAGAGTAGTAGAGTGAGATTACATAGATAGATAGATAGATAGATAGATAGATAGATAGATAGATAGATAGATAGATAGATAGATAGATAGATAGATAGATAGATAGATAGATAGATAGATAGATAGATAGATAGATAGATAGATAGATAGATAGATAGATAGATAGATAGATAGATAGATAGATAGATAGATCCCATGCATGAATCAATCGTTTGAGCAAATATAGGGTGGTTATTACTGAAATACGTGCCTGTAATCTTTGTGTCCATAAGCCAGAACTTTTTTCCGGTTAACCCGAGTATGAGAATGCGGTCTCCTAAACTGAAAACTAACTGTTTCAACAGTACTGAAAGTTGGGCGAGTTGGTACTCATTCATGACTTCTTTTGCTAATAAAAGTACAGATAAAAGTACAGTTCGTTGTTCAAAATAAATCAGTGTGAGTTTGCGCCCGTGTTGTCTGCCTCTTTTTTCTTTGTGTCCGTGTACGTTTTGTGCAAAAGAAGTCACTGTTTCAAGTCTGACAACTCTGTAATATCAGAGTGCGGAGGCGGATCTCACGCAATGGCTTAACCGATGACAATTGACAAGTGACGTTTAAGAAAGCGTTTAACGAAAACTGCGCCGCGATTATAAAAAGAATAAATTGAAAAAAAAAAAAGAAGAATGTAAAAGCGGGGCACCCACCCTGGCGACCTCGAACTGCGGCGCCAGAGCGAGACGCGCGAGGCAGGGTCGAACCACACGTCGCGGTGCGCCCCGGAGGCGACCCACTTGGTGCGGGCTCCTGAACTGCTGCCAAGTGGGTTCTTCGCCTTGGCCGCCGCCGACGGCAGCGTCGCGTCATAAAGGGAAAGGCCCGCGCGCCACGGCGTCGGCGACACCCAAAGCCTGCAGCGGGAGGGGCGCGAAAAGCGGGACGACGACGGAACGTGAGCGACTTCTTCCTTCGCACCGCAGGAGACTCTGCGGTTTGCCAGTGTTGCGTACGCCACCTTCTCGCTGCCTCCGCGGGCTTGAAGAGCGTTGCCCGCGAAAAGCCTTCGGAGTGGCTGTGCGACGACTGCGAACACGCGCTTGTGTGAAAGAGTTGGAGGAAGTGCTGGACCGATGCCTTTGACCCTGTTCGTTGCTCACACAAGCTCGAAAGGTTGCTCGCTGAGTCAGGTTTCTTGCTTGGTATCTAAATACAGCAGCTTTTTTTTTCGGTTCACATATGCAAAACATAAAGTTGTGTTGTGCGCTAGATGCTGACACCTAAGACTAATAATAGCTGTCGGGGTTCACTTCCCAAAACCGCGATATGATTACGAAGGGCGCCGTAGTAGAGGGCACCACGTGTACCTAAATCTAAGTACACAGGCATTAAGCATTTTCACCTCCATTGATAATGCGGCTGCCGCGGCTGGGATTCCATTCCGCGACCTTAGGGTCAGCAGTCGTGTACCATAAGCACTAGACCATCGTGGCGGGACACAACACAGTACAAGGACCGAGTGACAACCGAAGAAGGTCCTTGTTCTGTGTTGTGCGCTAGATGCTGAAATGGAATACCGACTCGCCCAAACTTATGTGATTTCACGATAAAGGTTATGGTGCGACTTAAAAGGACACCGCAAATTCAACACAAAAGAACATTCAGTGGTTCTTGTAAAAGTAAGGCTGTCGATGATCGTGGCGTGATAGCCGGGACAATCAGGGTGCTGAGAGGTGCATGAAGAAAGCGAGTCATGTCGGCTTCTCGGGCTGTGGGTCGTCCTCTGTTTGTGTTAACTTGCTGTCCCGTTGCAGAGTGCACACTGTATACTCTGAATTGTCAACTATTTTTTCTAAACACACAGTCGCGCTCAGGCAGACGCAGCTGACATGATTTGCATATGCTTGGTTTCATAACTAACAACTTTAACAACAGCACAATACGGAATGAAGAAGGACGGAATGAACGAGAACAACACAATGCCGACTCAATGTCCCGACCACGCGGAACTCGTGGACATAATTACAGTGGCATTTTAAGAAACTTTACGAAAACGCTGTTCCCATTCGTTCGAAAGAAGCAGATCGAATTTATTTGAGGAGCCTCCTGACCCGGTGACCCGAAGATTCGACTTAACTGAGCACTTGACACTACACAACCCTAATGGCACACCAAATTCGCTCATACTGCGATGTTACGGCGAGAACCGTTGACATCACTCCCATTATTGGGCGGTTGCTTACCTCACCTCAACTCAAGTCGAGATATAAGTCTAGTTTACGAGGTCTCAATATAGGCTACTCAGCTTTGACGAGAAAAGCTGTATGTAGGTAAGCTATTGGCAATTTCATTTTTTGATAAGCGTTCAAGTACCGATCGTACTATAGTTTTGGGGGTGAAGCACCATAGGGTCTCGGCTTTGTTGGCGTGTCATGTAGTCGTCCTGGTCTATCATAAACGGGTATGCGCCACAAAAATCGGGCAAATCCCACTACAAGCCACCGGTCCATACTAGGCATATTATGAGTTAAAGGTTCGTCGTTATTGCCTGAAACATTGTTTGGTTTAGCATCGTTGTCAGAATCACCGACGAAATTTACCGAGGCGCTCAAGTTTCTAAAAGCAGAGACACAAACGTGGATCTCTACGGTAAAGCAATCTATTTGAAACACCAGTTCTTGAAACTTATCTGCAAAGTGATGGTGCTTTACTCGCCATAAAAATGAAGGCAACAGTTAGCCCAACAATTAACCGACGACGTTAGTGGAGCTGAAACACCGTTCCCTACACGCCGCATGGGAACTGAAACCGGGCATATAGGAAATAATAATAATAATAATAATAATAATAATAATAATAATAATAATAATAATAATAATAATAATAATAATAATAATAATAATAATAATAATAATAATAACGTTAGGGTAAGCTGCATTCCGACGCAGTTTTCCGGCGCCGTTAGTGGAGCTGACACACCCTTCCCTACATGCCCGGTTTCAGGCTTGGCACCACTAGTGCCTCATCAAAGAACTCTCTCTCTCTCAAAACAATGTGGCGAATTACCTCGGTCGGGCCCTTCTTCTGTCTCTCATTGCCCATTAGCAGCGATTTTGCTGTGGGAAACACCGGCCCACGCTGCATGCTTCACCCCTCCCCAGGTTTCATGTTAGTGGAGCTGAAACACCCTTCCCTACATGCTTCGCCCCTCCCCAATTTTGTTTTTCCAGGGGCTTTCACTTTGATGTGTTCGCATAGGCGTGCGTACGAAAGGGGGAGGGGGGTGCAATAATCTAAACGGGGGCGCCAATTCTGCCTCATACCCCTGCCTCAGTCGGACCTTTCACACCCTTTTTTCCTTGTGGTATCAGTACATTTTGAAAAAAGGTTGATGATTCAGAGTACTGTGTAGTCTTCTATGGGAGATAAGCCAATCAATGTTAAAGGACCCATACATTAGACGCTTTTCAATAGAAGTCCTGCGGCCTGTCATTGACAACTGCCGTCTCAAAAGCGCTGCTTATTTATCTCGATAACAGCGACCCCACACTTTCTGGTCTTCCGTGAAATGTTTGAGTCTCCGACGTCTTACCCGATTTCATTTACGTGTCCACGCCTTTTATCAATGCCTCGCATCGAACCACTTTTGTCATCATATTGAAACGAAACCTTTTTTTTTTTCTCTTCCGATTGCTAAACTATCCAACAAGGTGTTCGTGCACGTGAAAGGGCGCCAATTAAGGAACTGAAATATATTCGAAACCACTGCTAACAATGTTTCACGCGTTTCGGATGTATGTAGCTTTGCGATGTATGTAAAAGCCATCAGTTATTACGGTCTTCACTTGGCAGTGTGTGGAAGATGCTGGTTTGTTTGGGTTATAGAAAAGTCCGGCCGAAAGTGTAGGGCGCAGCGAAAGAACAACTTCCACGAGTGATTGAGGGGAACGGCGCTTCTGGAAAATGTCTGCCCTTCGGGTTCTGTATATTTTTTCGCGACTCCGACAGTATACTTGTCGTCAGCTGCCGTTCGAGAAGGAAACATTCCACGCGTGGAAAACTACAGCCTGCCATCCCGCGA
This sequence comes from Rhipicephalus sanguineus, assembly GCF_013339695.2. NCBI lineage: Eukaryota > Metazoa > Arthropoda > Arachnida > Ixodida > Ixodidae > Rhipicephalus > Rhipicephalus sanguineus. The sequence continues at coordinate 35,400,988 of NC_051177.1, forward strand.
AAACGCGGCTGTCCGTTTTAGTTTGTCCGTGGCGCCCTCGAGCGGTTATCGTGAGAACTTGGCGCCGTTCACCGAAGGCGCGGGAGAGGGAGGAGCAGGAGGAGTCCGAAGGAGTTTACGGTGGACGACGCGTGTGGGGGATTCGGAGCCCGGTGTTCGCCGCCGGCGTCGTCGCGTTCTGTGCGCCTTCGGAAGTGCGATCGCCCTTTGTCGTCGCACGCACTGGATACGTGCCACGCAGGCGAGAGAGTCTCGCCGGGATTGTCGTTGCCACCGTTGCATCTGCTCAACGTCGTAGTCGTTACCGTCGCTTGTGCCTGCGTTCAACGTAAGCCTTCGTTTCTTGATTCGACGGTCGGGCCCCGGAGTCCGAGTCGCGGCTTCTTTCGCGTCGCGTGGTACGGTGAAACATGTGCTGCTGAGCCTCGATTGACCTTACCCTCATTACGGCAGTAACTTGGACAACAAGTTGTGTCAGCACTGCACACGTTTATTATTGTGGTTGCCACAAAAGTTTCCATCAGTGCGATAGAAAACAGCGAACTTAGTGTGTAAGTACATAGCACAGATTACGCTTTAAGTTTTTCGGCGTAACATAATTTCTACACCTCTTTGCTCTAATAACTCCATCAAATGCGCTAGTAGCACGCTGAGCAAGAGAGGATGTGCCTTTCTCGGGGGCCATTTAATCGTCGCACGAATGCGCACCTAATGTAAACATCGAATGTCACATCGTTCACCCTGTTTCTTCCTTCGTTTTGTAGCCCCTTTGTCTTTGGAATTGAAAGTGAAAAGACCTGTTCCTTTCGTAGCACGTAGAAGAAAACCTACGCTGCATTTGTAATTCCGAAGCTGAGTGAAGAATGTCTTTGTGAATAGACGGCTTTCTTAGTGCACTACATCGACACATGGTTTGAATTGCCTTACTCGCGTGGCTTATACATAATTTTTTTCCTTACAAAATTCTTTTGGTATAGTTAGACAGACTGTCAGTGCTTAAAATTAGTTTATGGTTAAAGAGTAAGGCGTTCGCTTTTCTGCATGCTTGCACAGGAGACTATATTCCACACCATCTGAAGCAATATAATCACTTTGTAATGACTAGATTGTCTTATTTACTTAATAGTGCTGGCTGGCCGCGGGGTTCTGTTCGTTAGAATGCAACGAAGCTTCGAAGTGTGCGAGTTTTACGTGTGAGGTACTGCTTACAAAGTGTGTGTGTGTGGGGGGGGGGGGGGGGGGGAGGGGGAGGCGGCTTTCGATACGGATCACGTCTCAAGACGGCGGCGACATATGCTTGATAACATCTGTTTTCACGACGCTGATAATAATAAGGTAAAAAAAATTATGCTACTCTTCATCTAAGTGAAAATAGACATTTAAGTGAAACAATTGTTGTACGGAGCGCGCGAAACCTATCTGGAGCAGAGTCATTCGATTAACCACAGGTGACCGCATCACTTGCACGTTGAAACATGCCGCGCAATGTTCTTCGCTTTTACCACGAGAAGTATGCTCGCTAGACGTGTCGCATCGATGGGCTGACCCGAACCAGCGCTGTCATTGACAACAAAGCGATTAACAGATTTGTCTGTCATCTGTACCAGTCAACCAAAATGACGCTTCATATATTCGATACTAAATTAACAAAAAACAAGGGTCCCAAGATGGTAAAAGTGAAACTCTCTCATTGTGTTCGGCACAGGCTGTTTACCACGATGGTAAAAAATGACATTGCGACAGCGCTATCTCCACAGTGAGGCTCAGTTACTGACTGCCATAATGTCTACCTCCATCTCCCCATTAAAAAAAAAAAAAAAAAAAAAGAGAGGAACACGTAAATTCCTTTTTTTGAACTTTGTAAAGCAGTGTTGTGAACATGCATTTTACATGTCAACGCCCCCTTCCCGAACTTTCCTGGAAGCTTTTGTGTCATTATTTTGTAATTGTCTTGCTAGCGCACCTATGCTTGTACTACACAGAACACTAACCGCAGTGTCTGGACAGTCACCAAGAGACACTCAAAATAGACCTGGTTTCTCAGCTATTTTTTTTGAAATTTGAAGTTTATTGCAGTCCTCTGTGAGGTACATATACTTTACACTTTTGAACTGCGTTTGCGAAATGCTTTCATGCACAGGCGTACACGATAACGCTATGATATCGCTGCTGACGTATCGACATGATATGCTGCGACAGCACATCTTGTCTCTCAGTAGCAGGCAGTACGAGTATGTTTGTCCGGCGTACGTCTGAGACAGCAGTATTACGCGCATTGAGTGCAAGAAGCTTAACCGGGATGAGTTTAAAAGAAGTGCTTCATTCCAGGGGCATGCACATGATGTCGTGTTTCATTTAAAGCGGCATGAATGGTGCGCGTGGGCGCAACTCCAGTGAAAGCGGGGAGCTTCAATGACCTTAGCCTACATACCGGTCACCAGTGCTCCTGCCAACACCGACACGACTATAAACATAAAAAAAAAACAACCAGCAGGTTGGAATGTCTCGCGTCATATGTTGTCGTCGGTGGACCTATAATGCACGTTGTTTATTTATTTGTTCAGTCGATGCAAACATTGAAGTCGACTGTAACGTCTCGCAACCTTGACCACCTATTTTTGTTTGTTTTTTTGTGCAGTGTTAAGGCTACTACACCGTCAACTAAAAGCGACCGTGCAAAATATTTGTTCTTAATGCAGGGAAAAAGGACGTCTATAAGGTTACCGATATGCTTATTCAGTAACGTAATGGAATTCGGGGCTTTTAATATGATGATGGCGAAACATGCTTATAAAACACGCCGTAGAGGGGACCTGTGATTATTTAAAGAAGCTCGGGTTCTCATATGTTCACTTGAACCAAAGTACAGGGGTGTTCTTGCAATTCACCTCCATCGAGATGCAGCCGCTGTGGCCATGTCTGCACTCTTCATTGGATAAGATTAGTACCGAAAGAGGGGCAGAAGAAACCTTTTCTTCTGTCGAGCCTGCTTTGTGCGTCTTCTTAGACGAGTCGGACGAACTGTTTGGTTGCTGCTATTCGGAATCTGGTTGCGAGTCGCTGCATTCATGCAATCTTGCAGTTTTCAAGCATTGCTTCTTAAGGTCGGCGCTATCGAACGACGTTCAATGGCGTGAAACGATGGAAACGAGGAAGTGGGCACTGGATGAAAAAGTCACTGCCTCACTGATAAGTCTTCAGAAGATAAGATTGCTTGCTGGCACGCAATACCGCACGCTACCTCCGTCGTTGCAGCGTTCGTGGCGACACAATGAAAAGATCCTGCCGTATTGTTATCTCCCCGACTCACTGTATTCTGTACCACCCCAAAAAACGTAATCGCACACTTTTATTGAGAATATTAGTCCCCTTACTATAACTCCTCTTATTAAGACTATTTAGTAGTTTTGGTAAGACTGAAGCAGTACCTAACGAGGCGGATTCGCATTGATTATACAGTCAAAGATGGCAAGTTCGACGAGTGCCGTTACTGAGCGTTTCATTCGGCTTTCAAGCGTCACCTGCTTATATGTTTCACACAAAGATAATGACTTTCAGATATCGTGAAGACAACATTTGAAAGCCTAGTAAGACAGTTGGTAGCGGTGCTTGTCATATTTGTTTTTCTTCGTTCTAACATATGTTCTAATAGCTCTATTTCTCTAGTATAGTCCAAGAAGGGATAGTAATAAAATCTCTTTTCGAGCCCTCCTTTTAGCGCTTCTGTATCATTATCTATCGCTCCACGGAGAGTAATGCTAGCATTTACCTGGAAGTTCGTTTGACTGTTCGCCAAACGAACTTCCAGTTAAATGCTCTGCACGCTATCTTACCTCGATGAGTAAGCCTCTTCGAAAAGTGAGCTGCGTCCGGTGGTTGAGCGGACGACCCACTTTCTGAGCATTAGTGTATATTGATCCGGTTCTACGATTATTTTTCCTAGCGTCAAATACTCCGCGGCCGCAAGCGCGTTCTAAATGATCGGACATTGTTTGATCCATGGAAGAGCATGGCTTAGTCAACTTCCGGAGTTCAGATCGGCGCCGAACAGAGGCACACCGCTGTGTATACGGAACCTGTTCTCCGGAACAGAGCTCAAGGGCAAGCGGCGAAACACACTTCTGTAGAACATGAAACGAAAGATGTGTTCTTGTAGAACACAAATTAAAGTAGAAAATTCCCATCTTTATTGTAAGTGCGTTTGAAACGACGAGTTATCTCTTAGTTGAACTCCCCTCATAGACTTAAGCCGCCATGAAAAATCATCAACCTCAATGGGCTAATCGTTTTGACATTGATATATTGCAGAATTTTGTTGAGTATTCTCAAGCATGACTTTGCAACATACATATATAACTGTGATTGTTTCTTCAGATTAATTCACGTGTTTATTCACTTAAAAACTAACAATCTGTCTCAAACTCTTCATGTCTATCTCTCCTCTTCGCTCGACATGCTATTGGTCAGTCTGCTTTTTCCCCCCATGTAAAGTGCTTTGTTAGCCGTTAGGCTAGACACTTGTAGTCACCGAACTTCATAACTAAACTTAAAACTTTGTTATCTACAGCGGTGATGTTAGTGACAGGCACGCTCGTACTTGTGCTGTTTGTTGTATGTAAAGAGCAAATATGGGCTAGTTCATTCGAACGCTCATCCATCATGGCAACGTGAAATAATAAAGAAGGGACGCATACAGACAGGACAAGCACCGACTGCACTTGTCCCGCCTGTATGTGTTCCTTTTTTTATTTTTCGCGCTTCCATGATTAACGAGTGACTTGTGCCTTATTTATGATTCACGAAGCGTCATTTAGCATTCATGCAAAGGCGAAACTAATGGTCTTTGAGTGGCATTTCGTTAATTTTGATTCACCGTGTACTCGGGAGTCGTTTTGGCGTATAGCGCTAACGATAGGTGTCGTAAGACCTCTAATTGGTATAAGGTTTATGAATACGAAGCTGTCAGGCGTTCGGAAAAGTGCCAAGCCCCGCCGCGCCAATTACAGAGCTGCAGTTCTTCTACGCGCGCTGCATTGCCGCGATTCGCATATATGTTGGCTTGTGTCCTAAAGAAATTTTTCTCCCTGCTTTTGCTTCGAGCAAGTGCGTAGCTAGCAGCGAAACGTGTCAAAACAGGTTCACCGAGTAGACTGTCGTTTTGAGCTAGATGGTCGTTCATCGCATATGACACGAAACGGCTCGAAAAGAGACGAGAAAGCGAACGAAAGCTGACAGGATGCATGAACCACCTCTGAGTGACATTTTCACAACGGTCTTTCTTCAGTGTATACTTCCATTAAAGAAAATTGAGGAGCCCTTCCATTCCGGGAAAATGGGGGCAAGTGAGGCTTTACGCGTGCATGCCTGACCTACTACTTTCTTCCTTTTTATTTCTTTTATGGCATTGCGAAGCGCTCCCTCCTAACTGTTTCCTTCCTCCGTGCCGGGAATTGGACCGTCATCCACGTGCTTAGTAGTGCAACACTTCGGTTGTTAAAGGCAACAACGACGGTCACCTGTTCATATCCAAGCAACAATGAAATGTGCCGACGTCAAATGACATGTGGCCTCGATAAAAGATCAGATTGTCATATCAGAAACGGCTGATCGCCGAGAAGCCCACGATCGAGAGAGCGTCAACGAGTGGAAAACGGTGCGCGCAAATACGCATATGACCGGCGCAACTTTTCTTGAAAAAGCAAAGCTGTTGGATGGGGTACTGCAGCCGATATTGTGTAATGCTGAAGGTTGGAACGTGGCGTGCTCGGTGCCAGGTGTTGTCAGCGAGCGGCCACAGTTCAGAATCTTAATTGTATAGCTTTGCAGGTGGACTTCACTCACTCTTGAGGTATCATTGCCTGGTCTGAAGAACGCGCGCCGGTCTCGGAGGCATTGCAGTCCAATCACAGCGTCTCAAACCGGTAGTTGTCACGAAGGAAGGATATGAGAAAGTGTCTGAGATGTATTTCACACATACGTGGTGCGTGCATCAGTGGGTCCCCAAAATTCATTCTGGCTACTATGGGTTGGCGCTCAATAGCGCGTACACAACGTTGGGTACACAGGTGTTTTTCTTTACATTTCTTGATCTCCAACTAAGCTCTAAGTTGTCTATAGTTCTAGCTGTTTTGCGATAGCTCAAACGTTGATATGAACTATTTATAACACGTCATCCCTACATTCAGAAATATGTGTAACGCCTCCCTGGGCTACTAGAAACAACAATAGCTACAATTTTCAAGCTCACCCTCTTCCACTTTCATCAAGGAATACTGTCAGTAACTGAATAACGGTGGCAGTTAGGGGTACAGGCTTCACACAAATGATCTTGAACAACAGAACTTTTGGGAGGGACAAGCGAAGGAACACGTAACACAGGCTGACATAGTCTCTTGTGTGTTCCTGAAAGAAAGTGGTGCTGCTGGAGAGTAATTGCAACTAACATGTCCCTATTAGCAATCCCAATAAAATAATAAATCACTTCTTCGTCGACTTTATAGAGTTTTTTAGGCAACATTTTAAACTTGCATAACAAATTTAAAGTACCATATTATGCTTTCATGATTTACTCCCACGATTTCTATCAGATCCGGGGAAACAAAAAAAGAAAAAAAAAACACACGCTCGTGCTCTAACGCGTTCATTTGCGAAAAGCAGCTCTTCTAACTCCAAACTCCGCCGAGAAAATTGATGTTTGACCAGATTGTGACACTTTAATTCGGCCATAATACCGCATTCCATCATGTTGACACTGTTCTAGTCTGTGGGAGATGGCGTAACAGCCGTGTGAGCCAATCGGAACCGAAAAGACAGCGAATTTGACAATACGCGTGGATTTTTCAGAAGTCCAGAATAGCACCCGGCACCCCTGACTTCGTTACCCTGAAAAAAGAGTCGCTCCGACGATTGCAACAGGCATTACTTCGCCTGCAGCCGGTAGCCGCGAGGCCTCATGTTTCAAGCTGTCCAAAACAATGCTGACTCCCCCCCCCCTCCTCCCGCTGCTATAGCTATTTACCTCTTGCACAATGGAGGCCGAAGGTTCTATAGGAAGGAGGTGCAGCCAGACAGAGGTGAAGCAAGAGGGAAGAGCAGGACACGGCTTTGGAATAAGAAAGACGGAAAGAAATATACAGGAGGGATGGCTGAGGAGGATGCTCATCAACAACTCGTGTCGCGGGAACGCGTCCAAGACCTGCGGCTCCTCATCTATCAGCAGTGTTTTGCAGAGCGAGCGAGCGAGAGCACACTTTGTCCCCCCCCCCCTCTTCTTTTTCGACCAGCACCAGAAAACAACAGGTCCGCTCACGCGCCGTGCCCTCCCTTCTTCTCCTGGGGAGTCGCAGGAACGCGGTTCCAAGCACGCGTTTCCGGGGGGACCCTCAAAACTCGCGAGGGCGCGCTAACCTAGTGAGTGGAGAGCAGCACGGGCTTTTTTACGCTGTTTCGTGAGAAAGCCGCACGCAGGCTAAACCGGTGGCGCTGTTATTATTCACGACTTGGTGCACATATGCACCATAAAGAAGAGAGAGAGAGCGAAAGAAAGACAGCACCAAGGCAGGTAGCGTGGCTGCGTGTGTGTATGCGACAACTTCATTGAATTGAATTTGAATGGAGACAATATTGCTGTTACTACAACGGCCAGTCGACATCAGCTAGCATTAACATTATTTGGCTAAGAGTAGACGACAGTTAGCCAAGTTAAAGCTACACTAGCCGACATTAGCCACTGGCAAACCAACAGAATTCAACATTTAGCCATATTTCACCCAACATTAGTCGAACCTTGAGTATACTAGCCATAATTCAGCCAACACCAGCCGATATTAGCCAAGGCTAACCAATGCTGGTAGTATGCGAATAAATACGGTAGCCGTGGGCACCCCCTATCAGAGCTCACAAATCTTGGACGAGGAGGGGAGGGGGGGTCATTATAAGATATGCTGAAATCTAAGGAATCAGTGTACTTTATGGATTGGCAAGGTTCCCAACTCATTTGATGCTTAGAATAACAGAGAGCTGAGCTAGTTGGTACGTATTCATTCTAAAAAGAGACAGGGCGTGCAAACACGGACACAAGAAAGAACAGGACACCACAAACGCCGACTAACAACTGAAGAGACGCACAACGGCTGAAGAGAAAGAAGGCACGAAAACTTATCTGCGCATGCCCTTGCAACCGGCGAACCTATCAATCCGGCACGCGTGGCGGTCTACGTGGAAGATAACTGTTAAGGCAATTGATTTAATCTTTATGCAAGTTAATCGACGGTTGGCTCACGCATGCACTACCACTATTCTCGATATGCCATGCTTCAATCATCAGGCGCGTTTCTTCATTTCTATGCCGGTACAACACTGCGCATTCATCGAATTTTGGCGTGCACTTGCAATCTCGACAATGTAAAGATAGATTAGAAGGTGAGCCTCCTGTTAGCGATCTCTTATGTTCTAACAATCTCTGGTTAATGCATCGGCCCGTCTGTCCTACGTAGAAGCGGCCGCAGCTGAAAGGGACCTTATACACCACACTCGTACGGCAATCAGTGAATTTGTTGATGTGTTTTACGAAACAATTATCGGTCCGCTTCTTGTCTTTTACTCGCTCATTCTTCCTTTGCACAGCGGCACAAACCTTACCTAGCTTATTGGCAGCGGTGAAAACAACATTAACGCCGTATCTACTTCATACTTTTGATGCAGCTGGAACAGGTTCTCACAGCTAACATCACCGCCTTATCGAGAACAACTCCTTGCTTATGCATACGAAATCACCTTAGTTCCGTGCAGTGTCGCCTACGGTGGTGTTCGACAGGGGCGTAGCCAAGGGGGGGGTTGGGGGGGTTCAAACCCCCCCCGAAATTTTTCAGTTTTGCTTGCGTATATAGGCACGCACACATACAAACGCACGCACGAACATACATAAAGTATGGTCGAACCCCCCCTCCCCCGAAAAAAATTTCTGGCTACGCCCCTGGTGTTCGATATAAGCGTGTAGACACCGTCACTTCGAGGAGTCTGCGTCGCGCATAAGCAACTCACAAACATCGGAAACGCGAACGCTTCATGATAGTTGAGCAATCAGTGCGCCCTGCCGATAATTGGGATTCGCCTGGATATGCTTAAATACGTTAAGTACGCCAATGACGGTGAAAATTTTTCAGATATGCAGATGTGGCCTGATAAGGGACACACGACCACAACAGTGGCGTGATAAGTACAGACGGACAGTCAGTGCAAGTCTTCTTCTGGGTATTCAACCATGGCCGCCATAAAAAAAAATATATATATTTTTTCATATTTCTGTGAACGTTAGACACGCACACAGAAACAATGAAATGGACGAGTTAGCAGCAAATCACTGAAACACTAGACGGATATTGAAGCTCGGTGTTTTGTTGATGCATTATGTTTTTTTTTTTTTTTTTCAGAAAGAACTCGAGTCTGGCAGTCGTTTTTGCGAATAAGTCTTAGAATTTAAAAAAATGTTTCTCCTCCCCAGGGTTTCTCCACGTTTTACCAAGTTCAGAACGGATTTCAGTTGAAGTGTTCCAAACAGCTTGCGCGGTAAAATAACGACTTGCAGAATCAGAGCTATCATCCCGGAGATTTGAGCAGCGTGCGGTCACGCATTGTAGCGAAACACACGGTGGTGAAACACACGGTGGTGAAACTTGGAGAAACAATGCGTTAAGGGAAGCAACAATATAAAGCTCTGTAGCCTTGACATCAAACAGTGTAACGCCTACGACTGATATTTGCTTATCGATTGTTTCTTATGACAATTGAAAAAAGACAACTGACATCGTTTTTTGCTTTCGTTCCAGTTTCAAACCTACTATGATATATGTCGATGAGACAGATCCAGATGAAGGTAAGTGGACTTCAATTCGTGGAGCCTTTTATCACAGGATTCTGCCAAACATATTCGGTAAATTACTAGCAGCTATTAGCGCTTAGGCACGCTATGCTGTTAGAATCGGATGACATTAATAAATATTCGTTTGTGAATAAACAATATTGTGCTTAGGGTTAAAATTGAGGAAGGCACAGCACAATACAGATGCTTCGTAGAACTGTGGGAGTACGCAAGAAAGTTTCGCGTAAGTCTACACTGCGTCGTTTCCGCTATGAAGTTTAAATCATTTGTCGAACTGTTATTATAGCACGCAGAGTTTTCGGGCTGTTTGATAAGCGAATAGACGTTGGCGGTGCTGTTGCATGGCTCCTCAGATCTCGCAACATGCCATATTGAGATCTATCAAAAACCATCGTATTGACGTCTTCTTTATACTTTCTTCGAGACGTTATATGCCGCAGAGAAAAATGTCATTGTTTTTTACAACCAGCAAATTTTTCTAATTTGTTTGTAATTGTTCTTTTATTATCAGAGGTACGTGCGTTACAATTGATATAGTCATGGTAAAGTTGTAACACTTGGCGAGAATAGAACGAAGCCGCAACGGATACCTACGAAGAAGCTTTCGGCTGTCCTTAAAGGCTTAACTGAAGTTTAATTGCAGGTGAATGTAGCGGTTGTCAGTAGCAAATTAGGCGGCTGATCAATACACGATAGCAACATACAGCCAATAACATTACACTACCCCGTAATTTTGAATGAAAACAACTTTTATTAGGTCCAATTTTACCTGTTTCCCTCGTACTTGAAGTTTTTTTCTCTGTGTATTGGCTGTTATAGTTATTTACAAACGCGGCAGATTTGTTCTTTCTGTGTATAGAGCAAATAGATTAGCCTTTTTTGTTTAATCATATATTGAATTAGTCTATGTCTAGCTTTATTTAACATTTCATATGTGCTATTAAATTAATGAAAATGTTCACAAGTGTCTATTCGACCCTTTCTTTTTTTTCTTGTCGTGCGGAAGGACTTTCTATGGTAAGTTTAGACAATTTATCTCTTTTAAATCCACGCGCTGCACAAATGAATGAACTGTTATCGCAATGCATGCTACAGTCTTGTTAAAGTTAGCACCACACAGCTGCGGCAAAACATGTCTCCCTTGAAGTGAGAGATGCATATGTTAAGGATTACTTTGCTTTGCGCATACGTGAATTTCTGTCGGGACGCGCACGAAAGAGGTTTGTGAAAATCGCTTAGTACGATATGATTAACCGTAGCCTTTCCTAACGCTTCATTTCATCACGTGCCGTTTGATATAACGGTTACGCTGGTCGACAGCTATCAACCTTTTTTTTTTTTTGGATGTTGTGGGCCTTGTGTTTTGCGAATGTGCTCACTTGGCGAAATCATTACTCTTAAAAACAAGCGCACTTGACAGGCTTAAGGGAATACCCGTAGATGCGTAAGTGTAAGGCTAAATTCGACGTCTTATTGCGATGCTCTACCAAACTTAAGTACAAGCGCGAAAGGGACAGGTAGTCTTGATTGGCATTTATATGCTTGTTGTAGTGACAATACATCATGACTGTTACAATTTCTTCACAGAGCCCGAGCCTCCTTTCGAGCCTAGGCAGATAAAGTTAAAGAAGAACCAAGATGTCAACACGGAATACACGCTCAGGGATGAACTGGGAAGGTAAGCGGCTGAAAACTGTGGTCAGCATTTGCCACGTTGGACGTCCTCTTGAGATGGCGTCATTTGCGTCGCAATCGACCGTTATACAAATGTCTCGTAAGCTCTCAAGATGGACTGGAGAAACGGATAAGAAGGAATGAATTGGAACAAACGCCTGAAAAGCTTGCTCCATAGGCGCAACGAAACTCGTTCCTTGATACTTTCATTTCTTTTTCTTTCTTGAATAATCTCTCTCACTTTTAAAACTCTGCCTCTGAAAACTCCAAGACTGCGAGGTGCTGTTCCTGGCAAAATTAGTTGCAAGAGAAATAATTCCAAAACGGTTATCCGGTTGCGAAAATATAATAGCGCAGATGATTTGAACTTCTGATATACGTTTACCACTTTCTGCGAATGCAGAACCAACCATGTGTGTTTACCAACCACCGACTAGTATTCCTTTATTTCCATTCACGTTTGTACAGCAGCCTTCGTACTTTAGATATTGCTGTACCCAAAGTTCATGGCGAATATTAGCACCTTCAGCGACACGTGATATTGCATACTTTACCAAAAAACAGAAAAGAAAACAAAAACGAGTCAATTATCGCAGTATACGAGGGGCTCCCTTCCACTTACTCATCGCAGTATGAGGAAATTGAAAGGATGATACTAGAAGGAATCCCCAAATTTTATGGAGCAACATCGCTAAGGTCCGTAAGTTTCTGTCGGAGCTTGGAGTAGGCCCTGGAGGGTGCGTTCGTATTTTTGTGCCTGATCGGTCGCCTATAGGATGCCTTTCAAAGATGAGGGTGACGGAGATTGTTGATTTAAAATTCGCTGCGCAAAACTTTCACTTCACTAGAGAACACAGATAAAGTAACTCATTATGTTAGCAGCGAGATAGATAGATAGATAGATAGATAGATAGATAGATAGATAGATAGATAGATAGATAGATAGATAGATAGATAGATAGATAGATAGATAGATAGATAGATAGATAGATAGATAGATAGATAGATAGATAGATAACAAAGAAAAAAAGAGGGAGGCTACCCAGGTAACACTTTCCTGTTTGCTACCCTTCACTAGGGGGGGGGGAGGTGAATAAAAAATAAACAACGAACAAGAACAAAACAATTAGTCAGCCCGCAACACAAGAATGAAATAAATAATAAAGAAATAAACGTGGGGGATGTGCAGTCGTTCGCCCTAGTGATCTGCACTGAAAACCGGTAAGGTTGAAGACCTCTTGCTCGCACTCTGTGAAACTGATCTCTGTCAGGCGCACCAACTTTCTATTGTGCACTTTCTAGCGTATATGGCTGGTTTTTGTACCACACATATAAATGTATCACTTCATACACCACCCTGTAGTTTTAAGCAGCCCGTTAGGCTTGCGAGCAGGTAAACATCTCCACCATCCTAATAAAGGTGTCTGTCTGTCTGTCTGTCTGTCTGTCACAAAGTATGTGACAGGGGGTGTTTTGGGAGCTGAGGAGTCTGGGAATTAAGACTTGCCAATGAGTGCTTTATCGGTAGTCTGTTTCTTAGGATATATGACTAATTTCTTGGTGTGCAGGGGCAAGTTCGGCACGGTGTACCGCTGCGAGGAGAAGAAGACGGGCCGGATACTGGCGGCCAAGTTCATCCTGACACAGCGGGCAGAAGACCGCGCCGACGTGGAGCGCGAGGTGGAGATCATGCGCTCGCTCCAACACCCGCGCCTGCTACAGCTGTACGATGCCTTCGACGACTCCAAGAAACAGATGATCCTCATCCTGGAGTTGTGAGTCGTCATTAATGGAGTCAGATTGTTGAGTTTCGCGGCGTTTCTTGTTTCTTTCTTGCACGTTGACACTGTAAGCTTGTTTTTCATTTTTCTCCTCTTCCTCGTAGAAAAAAGGCGGCCCTTGCTCGTTTCGCTCTTTTCATTCCTACGCTCCGTTCGTCGGCCCGTCTCTCCACCTCTATGAATGCTCCTTCTCGCCGTTCGAGGAGGTAGCGCGAGCATAGCGGAAAGGCACGCAGAGGAGCACGCGAGCGTCTGTTGGTGGTTTATTTTCGCTTTGTTATCTGGTACCGCAGCGGCTAGGCTCCGAGCAAGAGCAGCTGCGACGCATCTACGTAGCGGATCACGTGCAGTGACGTCACGCCTGCAACACTTTCTCTCCGGCTGCTCAAGGTCATTGCGACGCGATGAGTGACCTTGAGAGGCATGGCGTAGCAGAGCTTTCGCTCTGAATGAAACAAGTGTTTTGAACGTGCCCGTGCTAGGCGCAACTCTTATGAGGCTTTACTAGAGCAAGCCTTCAGCATCCCGCAGCTGTATCATCATCATCATTCGTGGTGCGGCTTTGAAAATTGTGGGCTCGTCCAGCTTCTTTCTCAGAACACCAATGTTTATTTTTTTTTCGCAAGGTACGCAAATGCTGAGCTCGAAAATGTGAAATGTGACCAAACCTTACGGCCTTCGTATACGAGGTGATGGGAAGGTAGATGCATTTACTCATGTTATGTATAAAGTACTCGCAAGCGTAGTGGTAAGTTACACCCACTGCACTGGCGCCATGGTATCGAACTTGTTTGTACATGTAGTCCTGGACATACCTGAAAAAAAAAATGGGTTCGCCTTTTTTTTCCTGAAGTTTCTTGAATCAGAGCGCTCGCAGTGAGGAGTAATCTTATAAGTTCGATTGATTAGAACAAATTCGGTGTTTTTGAAGAGAACAGTGTTCGTTTCCTTTCTCTGAGAGGGACCATTTCAAATTGCAAAGCGAATCGATTTGCCCCTAAATGGTGTGCGGTAGAAGAAAATGGATAGAAAGTGCGTGTTGGTGTAACAAGAAAATATAAAAAACAAAAAGCAAAGAAGAACAAAAGAAACAAGGAAGCAAGCATTAGAAATTAACTGCACTTTACCGGGCAGGTAGCAATGAAACTAAAGTGAGAGGCCGGGTCAGTTTGTGTGGACAGTTCTATTCTTCTGAGAATATAAAAGCCAGCACAGTAGGGCCCCTATTATGTAAAAGTTCGTTAACGCGCAAAATGCGTGTGCGAGAATAGGTAAAGCGAAACCACGAGCTTTCCTGTTTATTCAAAGGGTTCCTTCGTCGCGTTACAGGCGAAGAGAAAGAAGCGGCTTGACTTCGGTACTATTTTCTTCATTTCAGCGCGCTGATTGTTAAGGGGGTTCTAAAAATACGAGAATCTCTGACGTCCGCTGGCCATGGCCCAGCCTCGCAGTCCAGCAAAGTGTTACTTCGCTATGCTGTTCTCACCATGCGCGTCGTTACGCAACACTAGCGTCAGATCTTGAAATCCCCACGCCCGATCAACAACAAGCTCTTGGCTTTGTCGTCCATTTCTGCCCCATACCACCCTGTAATCAGCTAGTAGGGTATGGGACTATTGGTCGGTAGTTTTAATTAGTCATCATGAAACGCAGGTGCTCACTGGTACCACGTATGTCCCTCGAAAGTGGCGCTATATATATGCTCCTGGGGTCGTTTACGAAGTACGTGTGGCGCAGTGAACTTGTTACGTATGCATGTCTTCTCATTCATGACACTCCGTGAATGAGACTATGACCTTGGGAATTTGACAATTATTAACAATGGGTGAATAATGTCACAAAGTGAGCACGTTAGTAGCGGTTACTACCTTTCTTTCTAACAACGTTTACTTTACTACCTATAGTTAGGAACGGCAAGGGTAGCAACATTTACTACCCTTGTCGTTACTAACTGCAGTTACTAACAGGGTAGTAAAATACGTGACAAGCAGTTACTGCTCAAAGTTAGCAGGTACCACTACCTTTTCTTCAAGAGTGACTCCAACAGTATAGGTAGTGGAAGTTATGCAGGGGCCGTTGTTCTCGCTGACCTTTCGAACTGTTGAGCGGGAAAAGCAACGAAAAGGAGTTACGGTCGATGGTCCTTTCTGACTTTTTGCACGCGCCTCGGCAGGTGACCGCCTGCGTATGCGTGGGGTACGCGAGCATGGCAGAATGTTTTACGATGTTGTTGGGCAAGAAAAAGTTCTGGCGAGAAACGGAGCCGGAGAAAGTTCGTCATTCCTCGGGAGACAAAAGCAGCAGAAGAATGCGCGCGTTGTGGGCGCATAAAAAGCGGGTTTGGAGGCCGGAGAGCAAGAGAGAGTGAGTGAGAGAGAGAGAGAGTGATAGCTTGAGAGCCGCAGGCATGTGCGAGGCAGGCGGACTCCGCGGCCTTGCACACCACCGCGGGTGAGAGTACAAAAGCTTCCTCCCCCTCTGGCTGCCGATGTTGTCGCCTCCTGCCACCAGATCAGCGCAGCGGCAGCAGCACGACTGCTACCAACGCCACTACGGGCGAGCTTGAAGCCTCGCGAAGCATGTTGGTCGGGCACGCACACTCTGCGCGGCGTGTATTTAAAGCGCCGCTCTAACCTTCAAGGGCCGGGGTGGATGCGAGGCCCGTCGGCCTTTTGTTCGGCGCGACCCAGTGCCCGGGAGCGCTGCCAAGCATGGGGCTAGGAATAGCCGCCGCCGCCTCTCGGCCCCTGACAGCCACCAGGAGAGTGTGCCTCGTGGCCCACGCCGGTGACAGCTACTCCGAGCGGAGGAGAGAGCCCGGCTTCGCATGCCCGCCGTTCTGTTGACCGTCCGGCGCACTTTCGTACGCCGTGCTAGCATGCTGCTCGTCGCTACTTTCATTCATTCGGGCCCCGCCGGCCGCCTGCTACACGAACGCTACACGAAGAATTACCCGGTCATAATATTATTGAACGCGTAAATATAGAAACAGTGTGGCAGCAGTCTTACGAGGTACAAGTCAATCTGACGAAATATTATCAACCAACCTCTTTCAATAAGGCGAATAAACAATGCGCAGCTTCACACGGCGATTATAGATGACATAGCCGATTGAAAAGAACGACGCAAGGAAAGGAGCACGGCGCAATATTTCAAATATAATCGTTCAGAGAAATGGGAGCGCGGGAACAAGGACGACGGACGAGAAAGAACCGCACAATACGAGCGCTCATTAACAACGAGTTTTATGACACGTTCGAAGAACACATTTATACGCGCACGTCAAAAAGATTACCGTGCTAACGAATATGAAATACCAACTTGATCACCTCTCTATCCTTTTGCATTTCAAATATAAATTATGTTTGCAATTATGAGGCAATATTGCTTGCGATATCGTGCGGTGTTTTTTTCTTCGATTACTGCGGTCACAACAACCGCTGGCGCAAAGACCACCACGAGCACACGAGAGAAAATGAATCAGGCGGCTCAGAGAGAGAGTTAAATATAAGCAGAAAATTAATCGGCGAAGAGATCTTCGCGATTAACTAGGAGTGTGAGTGAGTGAACAACTTTATTGAACGATCCGGCAAAACAAGGAGAGGGGAATGGGGTGGTGGAGACTCTTGCGTGCATGCGAGCCTCTCAGCCGCGAAGGGAGCCCCTCGCGCTGCGAGGGTGGCATGCCACGTGCTGGACCTTGTCTCTGTGGGTAGGCTTGCTCGTGTCTTTTGCTGCATGTTAGGGCATAAATCGGAGGCTCGGAACAGAATTACGAGGCCTTAGGCATTCGTAAAGCGCACGACGATAACGAAGAAAAGGTCGGACGTCGGTGAAATGTAAGGAAATAAGCAAAGAAAACGACACGGTTCATAAAGACTATAACGACTCTAGTCTCCTTTGTCCGTGTCATGTTTGTTCTGTCGCTACGACAACATTTTACCTACTAATCCAGCAGTCAGTCCTACACATGCTTATCTTGGCATTATGCACTCACGCGCTGTCTGGAATCACAGGGTAAATACGTTCTGCGCATCACGTAGGCGTTAGTGCTAGCTTAATGTGACTCTTGAGGAGGAGCTCGGGTGCCAGGGCTAAAGTGAAACGTTCGGGACGCAGTCGCCTCGCCGCACACTTATAAAAATGACCGGCATCCGTCACTGCATTCGAGGGTGGCCAGCCGCGACGCGTCGGTGGCGCGTGTTTTTCTTGAAGCCCCGTTTCTTTACGATGCCTTCGTCCCGCTGACCCGTATAGCGACCGCTGTAGCCGTATACCACGCCCGCTTGCCACTGAAGCCAAGGGGCTGCCGTGCTTTATTATTTTGCTGCCTCTTCGCGTGACAAGCGGTGGTTGAGAGGTTTGAAACAGAGCGCAGCTGCGCATGCTATAATTTGCGCCCGAGAGAGAGGATCGGAGCGAAGCAGTGCTCGGTCCACTGTTTGGGAAAGGCTTCTTCTTCTACTTGACTCCGCGGCGCGGGTTTTGAGAGCCCCCGCGCTTATACGCCATTCTCCGTTGCGGGGGGACTTTTACGTAACCGTTTTGTTTGTTGAAGGATTGTTGACTCCCCGCAGCCTTTAAGTTCCTTTTTTTCTTTTTTCTTCGCATTCGAAGAAGCGTGTGCCAGCCAGGGCATCTGGCGCCTTTGTGGCGGCCCGAGTCGTGGGCGGATGGGAGAGGCGGCGGTCGCTTTCTCGAGTCGGAGGAAAATATAGTCGGCTGCTCTGGTCTGCAGGTTACTTTCTCTTCGCGTGGGAGTTTAAAGTAAATAAAGGAAGAGCGCGCAAAGATTCGCCGAGGAAGGGTGCAAATATTTTTGCCCTACAGTCGGGAGGATGCAGCGTCGCTTGACGTCAGATAGAGGGACACCAACGCGGGCCTAGGTTGCCGCGGAGAAGGCTCTCGTCTCCGCTAAAGGTTGCTCGCCCACCTCCTCCTGCTGTGCTCTATGACGTCGGAGCTTATAACAACGCAGAAAATTTTCGGAATATAGCGCATACTACGCTCACGAGTATGAATTGCCGAATGAAAAGAACGCCTTTCGTGTAAACAGGCGCTGGCCTGAAGTGGGGGATGTAGACGTGTTCCTGCAAGCGCTTCGGTCGCAAAATGAGGAAACGACACAAGAAAGAAAGCGTTAACTCTTCATAAGAGGAGGGCTATCAGCACGCGAGAAAATGTCTCGCATTCTTTTCACTTTTCTGCGAGAGACACCGTGTCTTCGCGAAAGATTTGTGGCGCAACTGAGAACGAACCAAAAGCTAAGCAAAAAGCAGTCTGTCGACTGGCGGTGATTGCAGACCAGAACTAATCCGAACACGGTGATCTCACACGTCATTTGCCCAGACATATGCAAGACAGATAAATGCAAAAACTATGGTTATAGAACCACTCTCGAGCACATGCTGTGGGAATGTGGACGGATAACAAACAACACTGGGGACTCAACCTCTAGCGATCGCCTCCGCGCGCGCTGGGAGACTGTGTTGCACAGCTCTGCCCTTGATGATCAACTTTGGGCTGTCCCACGGGACGAGGAAGCCGCCAGCGCTCAAGAACTCGTGGCCGTCACCTGGGCGGGACCTTTTATCCGTCCCACAAATCGCGGGACATTTCATTAAAGTTATTTGTGTGTAACTGAGAACGAAGAACAAAAATGAGCGAACAGACGATAGGGCTCCAGTCCTCTCTTGTCTCGTTTTTCCTCCTCGTTCTCACCTGATGAAGAATGTCACGCAAGAAAAACAGGAAACGAGAAGAGAAGTAGCGATTGCGCGTGTGTGTCTTTGTTTTTTCTAGTGCTGCAGTTCGGCCGGCGCAGTGGTATAGGGGTAACGGTGCTCGGCTGCTGACCCGAAGATCGCCGGTTAGATCCCAGTCACGTCGGTCACATTTCGATGGAGACGAAAGTGCTTGACGCCCGTGTACATAAATTTAGGTGCACGTTAAAAAACCCCAGGTGGTCGAAATTTCGCGAGCCCTCCGGTACGGCGTGCCTCGTGGTCATATCTTAGTTTTTGCACGTAAAACCCAAGTAACTACTGTTGCTACAGTTCAAGGCGCTTAGCTTGTACCAATCCGCCAAATGTTCCTGTTTCGGTTAAGCATCGTAGAGGTAATAATTCGGATCTTTCAAACATAACTCACAACCTTATGTTACAAATCGGCAATGCAGCGATTCGTGCCAACGCTGCGGTGCTTACGAATCGCCTGTAATAATATACTTCGCGATAATAATGCAATAATGCAATAACATAATTCGCGAAACAAAAGAGCTGTTCAAGAGCAGCGCTGCGGCGAGCTGGAGAAGCGGAAACGTACACGTGTGCTGGCTGGACGGCCGCTTTCGAAGCAGCCCGTTGCCCCACCTTCAGGAAGACGTCAGAGGTAGCAAATTGACGGCCTCGCGTCTCTATCCTCTCGCAAGGCGGTGTTATGCAGCCAACCAGGAAGTTCGGAAAGGCCAGGACTTTAATTTAGTGTTGCCCTCAATTTAGACCGACCTTGCATGGAACGCGCCAGCTAACACCTTGTCTAGAGTCGTTTGCTTTGACACGGCCCAATGATGACATCGGCGAGGTGCCGGCGCAGAGAACAACATGCACGTCTATGTTTAGCGGGCCGTAAGAAGGGTGACGGCTATTTACTTAACATATTATCTTTCTTTTTTATGCCTCTCGGTAACTTCTCGTCTCTTTCCAGGATCGAAGGCGGCGAGCTCTTTGAGAGGGTGATTGATGACGACTTCGTACTCACCGAGAAAGCCTGCGCCATCTTCGTGAGGCAAATATGCGAAGGTGTTGACTACATGCACTCCAAAAACATCCTCCACCTGGACATGAAGGTGAGACTAGCCGCCTTCCTGTCACATTTCTGGCATTCGAGTCTTTACTATCTCGCTAACGTTCCCTGATGACGTCAATCAGACGTGCACAGGTTGCCCCCGGAAACATAGAAAGAATTCGAAAAGAAAATATCACGTTTGCTTCTTCTTTAATTCCACATTTCTTTGGTTCGACTGTAGGAAAACTGCGAAACGCGCGCGAAGAAAACGCGGCCCACGGGCCCACGCATACGCACTCACAGGCACACATACGCATGCAGGGTGTGTGCATGGGTGCTAGTCCAAGGCTGAGAAAGAGAGAGAAAGGGGATAAAGAGAGAGAGAGAGAGATGTTATGTAACACCGTGAAGTCGACAACATTCACTTGAAAAAACGTTATTTTCAGCATGTGGCGTCACACGACCATTTAACTTGCGAGTAAACAGAACCATTTGGTAGAAGAGAACGTAAATGTTAAAGTAGAAGGATCGTCGATTAGGCGAGTTGGGAAAGGTGTAAGTGTGAAATAGGAGCGCGTGAACGTCACGATGCGCCCTCGCATATAAAAACTCGCAAGGTCCCTTAGGCATTCACCTAAGACGACTCGAAGGCGAAAGCCATCGCCTTCTTTTTCTTTTCTTTCAGTGCATTGACACTCGGCCGCCCTCTTCCGAGATAATTTTGCACCTAACGGGTTTTTTACCACCTCCAGAATCGCAGGCATTGCAAGCTTTCTGCACCTCACCTGGTTCTGCACTGCCCCCGTGATTTGCCCACCTTTGAACAAGCGACGATGTCATGTTCTGACGTCATAATGTGACGTCACGTTATGTGACGTCATAGTGATGTCATGATGATTTTTTTTCATCAGTCTTGTTGACGCCGACGCCACCGATGGTCAATTTTGGTGTCTGATGAGGCCTCTAATGCGAAACTTTATGTTCTTCTTGGTTTCGCGAATTGTCCCATCCGGAAGAGGACTGCTGGAGATCTCCCGGAGTTAGCATGAGAAGGTGCATTTTGGGCGTAGCCGAGCCTGAGAACTTTCGCATTGCGGAGGAAGCAGAAAATGTGGGAAGTTAAAGAATAGTCGAGGCGTCGTGGTGCTTGGAGAAGGAGGCAAGCGCGACGCGGTATGCTGGTTAAAAAGCGCAAAACTTTGACGAACGAGTGATAGTTTTCACGTTTCCTTTGTATTGAACATGACACGAAATCGCAACGTGTCATCGTGCGCAAAATGACTGTTTAGCGTCGCTCTCCCGTAGTAGAGTACATACAATACTCGAGATCGTTCACATTCTCTTTCAGACACACGAGTCTTCCATGGTAGAATATATAGTACTCTAAATCGTCACCTATTTTTAAGTGCGTAGCACTTTAGGGGCCCGATTTGTCGTCCATCCACCGTCTCATGTCTCATGGTCACGCAGTGGTCAATACAGGCCTAAAACAAAGCTAACAATGCCCAAAACCAGTGCAAAATAAACTAAAAAGGTCTAAAATAATATAAAATACAGAAATAGCCAAGAATAAATTGCAATAATTTTCCTAAAATCGCGAAAAACGCTCTTGAAAGCTGATACTCGCGCCGCGCAAGAGAGAGAGAGAGAGCCACCGCCTCGCGAAGCGCGCGATTGCCAAGGGAATCGCTGGGTTGCCCGTGCTACGCACTTCCTCAGGTTTCACGGTGGTGGAGCTGCGCATTAAGCGCAGGATTTAGAACTACACCAGGGCCTGCACAAGAACTACATTAGCGCTACATTAACCGCAGAATTTTTTCTAAACACGCATACACACATGATATACGATGTGTGTGTGTGTGTTTTTTTTTACTTTGAAGATGTCTTGATGATCTTTTTCCACCTACATTCCCTAACGCGGTATGTCCGATTTCCCACTGAAATCGACTATCGTAATTACTTGTGTTATACCGACACTGACTAGTGTTTGTTAGTTGTTGGTTAAATGTTGGCTATCTGCTCTTAACAAAAACATTGTCTTCGTTCACTCTCAATCCAATCACTGAGTTGTCTGTAATTTATTTCTAATAATATCATTTATTTATTTCTTTTATTTATTTTCAAATACTGCAGCCCAATGCAAATCTATTGCAGGAGTGGCGTACATAAATACAAAACGATATAATTTAAACAGTAACATCACAACAAGCGCTTCAACAAAAACTGATATCGCCACCTCCTGAGCACAACCGGACAACCGGATACAAAATGAGATACATTCAGATACATTCACTATAAATCAGATACATTCACTTCACGCACCGAACCAGGTAGATCATTCCAGTATTCAATAACTCTCGAAAAAAGAAACTGTATTCGAACGTGTTAGTGTGCGCAAAAAAAGGGCTTTAAGTTAAGATTGTGACCACGTCTAGTTGGCAGAGCTCTAGCATACACGATGTAGTTATCGTTAGATAGCCGGAATGACGAGTGAACAAATTAATGCAGAAGTTTCAAAAATTTTTAGATTCGCGCGACTCGCCTTTGGGTCACAGGGGACGTGTCACTAACTATGCAAGCCTGGGTATATCTGCCCATTCATGGTCATTTCTAAGTATCGCATTCATTAGGACAGCGTTGAAATTTCGTCTTCGCTAACGTTTCACTTCACGTATATTCATCCACGTGCATTGGATTTGCGCCGTTAAGATATGGTACGCGATCGCGTAATATTATGTAAAAAGAAAAGCAAGGTGACCTTGCTTCCTACGTGTTATATTTAAGCCTAGAATTTTTCCTACCAATGTCAGTTCAGTATTCGCTATCTCTCACAAAAGTTTTGGTGGTCATTCACACTCCTGTCCCATAATGTCTCAACGGAGTGCATCGACGGCAAAAAAAAAGTGGGCTCGTGTTCATCCTCTTCAGTTGATTGGCCACATTGAGACGATTAGTAGTACGTGCAATGACGTATGTGTAGTTCATGGTGACATGCGCGTTACATGAAAATTATATTCTTGATTATATCTATCGACGAATGAAACGAGACAGCGCAGACTTGGGATATGTAAAAGTATAGAGTATTTAATAGAGAGCTGCACGTCGATGAGTGTGGTCTACGCTCTTGCACTCTTACCCTCTTTGCTCTTACCCTCTTTGCCTCCGTCCAGCGGCGCCGCCGCGAAGTCTGGGCGTGGCCTTCGAGATGCGTGTTGCGCCGGTGGGTGCGAGCGCTGAGAATATGACATCGCTAGGCCGCTGGTACCGATGGCGCAGCTCACTAAGATGTAGGGATGCTGTGCTCGAGGAAACTGTGGGACGCAAGTTCAGTTCCGCCCAGCAGATAACCGGCGAAATTGCCATGACAGAGAGAGATAGAGAAAGACAGAGCGCTTTTTTTTTATTTTGTAGACAATTTTGCCGGCGTACAAACCTCTGCAGCGGAGAAAGGGAGCAACTCCTTCCTGGGCTGTCGCACGGGAGTACAAAGGCTGACGTCGCTGCCTCGGCAGTGCATTTTTGGGAGGTCGCGCATGTTTACAACAACCCTGAGGGGAATATGGCGGCACTCAGGAATCCCTCTGTGAGAATGTGTATATGTTGGCGCATACATGCTACTATGGACAGGGAAGCGGAGTGGGGACAGAAAACCCCCAGAAAAAAAGTTAGTTACCGACACCGTACCGCACAATGGGCGAACGCTAATCGGACTTATTATTAAGTATTCACAACAAGCCCTTTCCTATTCGTTTTCTATCCGCATGCCTGTATTTGAGCTCCCCTTAACGCTCGTTTCTCACGTAACTTACCTGTGCGGTCTGCATGACTAATGGGCAGGGCCTCATAATCGCGGCCATTTATTTCTTGCGCCTACAGTGCATCAAGAAGCAGTAACAGCGCGCAGCATCCGCGAGGGGAGGCTTGAAGGGGTCATTAATCATTTCCACCGGCTACTGACAATCTGGCGTTTTGGCAGGCGCCGCTCATGCACTGCTGCCTCGCCGCATCTCCGGCACTCGCCGCGTGCTCTACTCTTCCAAAAATAAAGACGACTAGCGTCGAGAGAAAGTGAGAGAACATTGAGATGACGAAAGAGATACATAAAAAAAGAGGCTCCCAAGCAAAGATGCGTGGTTTTCACTGCGGTGCTACGATGATGCGTGGGCGAACATCTGCAGTGCGAAGCGAGACTCGCTCCTCTCTGAAAAATGGAACCGGATTATAAGTGAGTCACGCACTCAGACGCGCACTCTCTGCGCCTGGAAAGGTATTCGCGCTAAAATAGAAACCAAAGTAGGAAGGAGGAGGAGAGGCAATGAAGAAGCAGGTAGTAAGACGAGATAAAGAAAGAGAGGGAGATGGAGGAGGGATGGCAGGCACTCCTTTCGGTACCTCTATCTACTGTGAGACCGCCGTTCAGAGCCAATTTTGGTGCTCCATTCGTGTTGCCGAACTTTTCGTGGGAAGTAATATCTCTAATGCAGCTTGTACGACCGCGTCATCGTTATAAATACAACCGGTGATCGCAGAGACGCATTGCGAGCTTGCATTAGTGGCAAGCGCATCACGACCTGCACGTGGACTATAGTGGCGTTGGATACGTTTCAGAAATTGACTCACTGAAATCAAATGTGCGATGACAACAAGTCAGTGGAGCATAGTGATGATGCAACTATGTAAAAAAAAGACACACCAAAGCTTTCTTGCTGTGCCGTTCTCTCTTATTCTAGACGTTGCATAAATTTATTGAATTTTAGATTTTACTACGTGCCAGCGTTCACCTTCACGCAATAGATGATGCAGGACGCGTGCTACGTCAATCAACACTTAATATTGAGACAGACACTGAAAACACGTGTCACACACGCATATGACTTTGCACAGACGACCTCGTTGTAGATGCCTCGAACAACAGCATTGAAAGCAAAGATGTTCTTGAGTGCGATATTCTGGCGTATGCCGTCCACACGCTTTGATTAAGAGCATAGTTCACACTCAGGTGCGCATGTGACCTGTTGTCTATGTCAGCGTCAAGCGTGCACGCTGTTGCTTTTCTTCGTTACTTGTTACAGATGATAAACTTGGTGCAATCATTTTATAAGTTCGCTGCAAAGCGAAGGGTAACGCTTAATTACCGTGCATGGTGGGTGAAACTGGCGCACACCCAGTTGGGCGCGGCTGACGCTTTGCTTGTTTTTTGTCTCCTTGTGTTTGCAGCCGGAGAACGTTCTGTGCACCACGCGCACCGGTAACCGTATTAAGCTGATCGACTTCGGCCTGGCGCGTTTCTACGAGCCGGGTAAGAAGCTGCAGGTGCTGTTTGGCACGCCGGAGTTCGTGGCTCCCGAGGTGGTCAACTTCGACAAGGTCGGATTCCAAACGGACATGTGGAGCGTCGGCGTCATCTGCTATGTCCTGTGAGTGCAGTGGGCTGTTCTTCGACTCACTCACTCACTCACTCACTCACTCACTCACTCACTCACTCACTCACTCACTCACTCACTCACTCACTCACTCACTCACTCACTCACTCACTCACTCACTCACTCACTCACTCACTCACTCACTCACTCACTCACTCACTCACTCACTCACTCACTCACTCACTCACTCACTCACTCACTCACTCACTCACTCACTCACTCACTCACTCACTCACTCACTCACTCACTCACTCACTCTGTCGAATCAATCAATCAATCAATCAATCAATCAATCAATCAATCAATCAATCAATCAATCAATCAATCAATCAATCAATCAATCAATCAATCAATCAATCAATCAATCAATCAATCAATCGGTGATCGAACGAATGAATGAACTAATCAGTCAATGAATGAATGAATGAATGAATGAATGAATGAATGAATGAATGAATGAATCGGCGACGTTTAGCAATCTGCATAGCGGGGCGCCTGCTCGCTTATCCCCTCACTCAATGAAAGCAAAAATCAGTCTCACGTGTGACCCCTGTATTCACTATAGCCCCTGACTTAGTCACTGCGCCGCTAGATCACTTGCGCACCCCAGTTTACTCACTCTTTCTCAGTGCACACTATCGCATGCACGAGCCTACAACCGCGGAAGCACGTAAGCATACAGGGTGTCCCAGCTAAGGTTAGCCAATCCATTGCTTGTTTTATTTCTTAGTTATCTTTTTCTAATTAGCCATGTCACTGATGCACAAACGTGACCTACTGTTGGCCAAAGTAGACAGATGATTAAATACCGTATAGGCCTAATAACCACACATTGCGTGTGTTGTGCTTAGGCTTGGCTAAACTTGGCTGGTACACTCCATACATGCCCACACATGCAGACACATTCACTCACCTGTAATCAAACATCGAGTGAGTTAGGTAGCGTATCTTTCGGTACCGACGGCGACGGTACTTTTTTCTCAATATTTCTTCGTAAATACGAATACGGATATATGCAGTGCTATCAACGCACGTAGTCGTACGAGGTTCTGCTAACAGCAGTGCCAAATTAATGACCTAGTATGATTCAAGATAAGACAATTTCAGCGATGCTCTTGCTGTTATTTTACCAGCTCGTAAGCTCATAATACTGCACAAATGTTGATATCAACAGACAAAGGAAGCAGTAATTGCTCAGAACTAGAATGATCTACATAACTTAAATCTACACAAAATACATTTTTCCAAGTTGTGCCTCTGGCAGCATATTTTTGCAACTGCGTGCAACGGCGTGGATCAGGATATGGAGAGGAAACGCAAGATAACCAACTTGACTTAGAATATTCAAAGTGAACTTGTAAGTGCTAGTAACTGGGCTACCAGAACTTGTGGATGCTAGCAATAATTAGAGCAGCAAAGGAACTGAGCATCTTTAATGGGTACCTTATCTACTAACTTTACTTACCAGCATTACGTAGGTTCGGGTTAAAATATTTCGAAACTATTTAGCATGTATAGAAAACATTGTGGTAGTGTCTAAAAAAAAATCTGCGCTATGCTTGGTGCATATACTGTATAGCTACTAAAATGTCACCAGAGGCCTTGAACATTTCGCAAGTCATAGCCTTAATAGTTAAGCTGGCAAGACGGAATGGCACCACAGTTTACCCTTCAACGTATAAATACGTAGATGTTGCTTCAGACCACGGCCACAGTGACTTAAATAGCGAGTGGAACCGTAAAAGGACATTGGTCAACAGCAAAACATCAACGAGCTAGTTAGACGGTGGTGAAAAAGTTAATCATGGTTTAGCCGTAGGCGTTAAGAAGCGTACGGTGGAGGGCTAGTTGGTAAGACATGGAAAACATAAAACTACGCTTACATACAGGACAAAAGAAGAAAGAAGTGGACAGGACTGCGCTGGTCCTGTCCACTTCTTTCTTCTTGTGCCCCGTATGTAGGCGTAGTTGGCATTACACTCGTAGAATAATAAAATTTCTGGTGTGCTGGATTGATCTCGGTTGTTCCTTCGACGCCTCCTTTTTTTCATGCATAAAACTTATTCGATGACCTATCCGCAGGCTCTCCGGTCCTTTCACCTTTCATGGGAAACAGTGAATTGGAGACGATGGCGAACGTCACGAGAGCGGAATACGATTTCGACGATGAGAGCTTTGACCAGATCTCCGAAGAAGCAAAAGACTTCATCGCAAAGCTTCTGTTAAAAGACAAAGAGTGAGTATCACTAAGCGTGTTTGCGATAAGGGCAACACTGTCGGCAGAGACACATTAGCAACGAAATATAAAAAGCTCTCTGCGGACCTTCACCTGCATAAGCAGCGAAAGTAGTTGATCGGGTGGTTCACGTAAATACTATTAAATTACTTGTGAAATGCCATAAAATAGCCATTAAGTATGAGCTGCGAATGTTGTAGGCGCACACAAAATACAAAATGCCCATCTGGCATGTTCCCATGGTTGTGAGACGCACGTCACGTCTTTAGATTCCTCCACCCATTGCCGTATCGTATAGGTTGGATTTCCGGACGCAGCAGCTGCACTTAAGTAGAGACAAACATGCGATATGCAATAGGCTTGTGCACTTGTATTTAGGTATGCAGGGCTGGGCAAAGATACTTTGAAATTGTATCGCGATACGATAAAAGATACTCAAGCAAGAAGTATTTGAGATACAGATACAAGATACCACAACGCCGATTGTATCCGATACGATACATTCCAGTTGTATCTTAAGATACTTCGATACATTCGCAAATTTGTTATTATGTGTCTGTATATACGGTAATGTAGCACTAAACGCCGATGCACAAAAATGTTCGCTTGAAAGTTTATTAACTGCGAGCAATTTACTTTCAAAATGTCTGTTAGTATATCCAAAGTTTTGTATTTCTTGCTGAAGGTATATTACTTTTGTTCCGAAACAACTTACTGGGGTTGCTTTAGCTGCTTACGATGACAGCTCTTCATCCACTTCGCTGATAACGGTTTTTGCTTGCCGCTTTTGTAATTGAGTAGAGTCGATGCTCTGCTTGCCGACCAGCTAGCGGGCTGCCATCTTCAATAAGGGGAAAGGGAAAGGAAGAGGTGATGTGGAGAGGGGGAGGGGAAAGGGGGAAGGGGAGGATGATAGTTGGGAGGGGAGTGGAGGAGTGGAGAGGGGATGGGAAAGGGAAATGAGAGGGGAAAGGGAAGGGGAGAGGTGATGTGGAGAGGGAAATGGGAGAGAGGGAGTGGAGAGGGGAAGTGGAGAGGGTTTGCGCATGCGCAGTAAGGGTGGTCGCGCTGCACACCACCACCACCACCGGATTGAACTCCGCTATAAGGTGCTTCACATCTAAAACTGAAATATAGCACACGGGCATCGAATTGCGGCCGCCGCTACCTACGGGTCAGCACTCAAGCACCATAATCACTCGACCACCGCGGCGGGCAACCCCTAATAGCCCTGACAATTAGGCAACTATAAGGTAACACCACAGAAAATTCAGTGACTATGTAAAATAGCAACAGACTCGTTGAGACGTTCATTAGAAAAACGGAGCAGTTTCGTATAACAATGTTTCTCCAATGCATTTGCTAACATCTGTGAGATGGCTCCTAATAATTTACGTTATTATCATCAAAACATAGTTTCGCTATTTTACTAAGCAATAAGCAGAACTTTTGTTACTGTATACTCCAAGCATGCGCAGATTATTATACATTTGATCTCAATGTCGCCTTGACATAACAGTAAACTGAAGTAGAATATAAGTCTGTTAACAGTACGAGAAATAATTCAGACAGCTAAAAGTAAGAATAAAACAGAAAGTTTACGTTGCCAGCACGTTAAAGACATATTGCCGTAAGCAGAGCCGAAAAAAGCAATACAGAGACATAGGTAATGTATGGGATGGAAAAGGACAGCTTAGAAAGAACTTGCGCTAACAGTCCAATTATGATTTTGAAAACTCATTGAATAAAAGAAAAAGAGACGTACGCCAAGATAGCTTCTATTAAGTGAATGCTTGTTATGTTAAATCCAGCATCGGTACCGGTGGTGGTGTAGCTGTTAGAATCTTATTTGCATATGAGTCAATCTCATTGCATGTAAGTAAAACTTGCATCGACGAAGTCCTTCAATTCACCGATGTGTGAAAGCCGCGAGACGCAGAGCAACCTCATTTCTTGCATTCTTTCGACTTCGTAACGACGCACAACGCAAGAGAAACTTCGATAGCGACACTACAGCGGCATCAGAATTTGTGCAAAAGACACCGCACGCATTGGAGTACGCGACACAGTGTAGTAGCTAAGAGCCAAGTGCAACAGCACCGACACAACTAAAAAAAAGGAAGCCGTAAAAACAAAATCTCGTCTGGGCGTAGACTTCGCGCGTTTCTCGAGACGACGCTAGCGCCACCACATGACTCTGCTATCTCAATAGGGACGCTCAGAGCTCATCACTTGCCCTCGCTGGAAAATTCTGGCGGATAGATAAAATAATGTCATTGTCTTTAGTTTTAATCCGGTGGCTTAGTGGGAGCAGTATCACCTTGAGAAGCGGAGTTCAACCAACGTTTATTGTTTCGCACCGCGGTGTTGCGATTGCAGTATCTTGTATCTTAAGATACACGATACATTGTTCAGTGTATCGGAAATACAGATACTGATACACGTCTTGCGAGACGTATCGCGATACAGATACAAGATACCCAAAGAGTATCTAAGATAGTATCGAAGATACATGTATCTTCGATACTGCCCAGCACTGTAGGTATGCAATAGGTGTATAACAATAGGTTTCTAACAAACGGCAAGGGTTCGAGAAAATTTGGCAGTTCCTATTGCAGCAATGATAGGGATGGCTAGGTTTACGGCTTCAATCAATCAATCAATCAATCAATCAATCAATCAATCAATCAATCAATCAATCAATCAATCAATCAATCAATCAATCAATCAATCAATCAATACATACATACATACATACATACATACATACATACATACATACATACATACATACATACATACATACATACATACATACATACCAGGCCCGTAGACAGTGGGGGCCCTGAGGCCCCCCTCCCCCGAATTTTTGGTGATGTGTTTTTACCAAAAATAAATAATAAAATAGGTGTTTTCTCAAAAAGTCAAGGTTTTCAGCAAGTGCCCCCCCCCCCCCGAAAAATATTCCTGGCTACGGGCCTGATACATACATACATCGAAAATTATCCGATCCTGTACTGTCGGCTTTGTACCTCTCCCAAACCTTTTGACTGTTGTGTTTTTCTTTCACAGAGACCGTATGACAGCCGCCCAGGGCTTGAACCATCCGTGGCTTCGGGTAGGTGTTACAACTCCTCAGCCTATAGAGGAAATTGAGGCACCAGACTATCAGGTTGGTCACTTGCCGCAGTGCTTTGGCACCGCGGTAGCCATCCCCAAATGCACGACCACCTGACCGATGATGCCCCGTCCATTAAAAATGAAGCCCCGTGGTTCACTTTGTGCCCGTTGTCGTCGGTCCCCCATCCAGAGACCTGCGGCCCGTCGTCCTGCATCCAGACAGTGTAGTTAGCCTTTTCAAGGCATCCCTTCCCGAGCCGCGTTTGGAACGAATGATTGGAAGACTGCTTAAGCTGGCTGCGAATTTGTGTCCTTCACTACTTACAGTTCATCAAGTATTGTCTTTGTCCATAGCTTGTAGGGACCAGTTGCAAGGGCAGTAATATGGAGGTGCCTACTTTAAAGAAGTGCCGATGGCTACAAGCTTGCACCTTTCATAACAAAAACAAAAACAAATCTGGAAAGCTTACGTTTGGTATTCGTTGCAAACGCGGGGAGTGGAGTAGAAAAGAAAACATTGCGAATTGTTCCTGTGTTGCCGACGCCCTGCCAATAGGATATTTTCTTGCACATGCCCTGTATCTTGATGAATGAAAGTTACACTCCCAGGAGTGAATGTGACTTTAGTTTGTTCCGTTGAGAAAGAAACGCAATTGCCTGCTGTCCCATTTGCAACTGAGTATCCCCCGTTCTTTAGCGATTTAACACGATTACAGTGACATAATATTATAACCCTCTAATTGTCACTGAAACTCACAGCATTAACTATGCCAACAGTAATGCCAATTATGCCGCCTTTAACAAATATATTCGTAATGCGGGTTTATGAACTTTAAGGCTTGACTTTTACAGCGCAAAATCACTACCACCACAGCGATGCACTGAAAGGGGTCCTAAAACGGTGTTTTGACATTTTGTCATCGTTTAGGCTACAAAACCATCACATTATTCACAGCATAAGTTATGCGACGCACCTTGTATCGAGGCAGCTATACGGGTAATCATATGTTACCCTCCGTCTCAGCACAGCCTTTCCTCCTCAAACTTGTCGAACGCGCAGCCGTCGCTGGCGACGGCAGCGCACTCGATGGGTCCAGATGCGCTACGTTCTCCGTGGCCTTCGCAGTAATGTCCGTAATCGACTTCGGCAGCGCCCAGTCGGGCAGGAAAGACGAAGCGGATCGCGGTGTGGTCGAGATCTGCTCCGACAGTTGCCAAAAAGTTACCAGCCGTTCTCATCCGACATTCTGCAAGCGCTAAGAAGTATGCGGACAAACAAAAAATATTTGAGAACGATCACCAGTTACCAGTAAGCGTAAACTCGGGCAGTGTGGTTGTGTCTTCAGGGTTGAAGTTACAGCCGCACACGCGTGGAGCCTGGCGTTGATCGGATAGCGATAACATGACGTCCACTGCACCGACGAGCTGAAGCGACTCCGCTCGCCGATCGCCTTACATGCGCGCGATGTCGCAGCTTTACAAGCCACTAATCGCTAGATGTGAATAGAAGGGGGAAATCTTGAGGGCTTGTGTTTTTGTTTGACGCAACCTTAATGAAAACTATGCTTAAGGTTGTGCTAGATTTGCAGCACACAACGCAGTAGGGCAATTCATGGTATCCGAGAAAAGAAACTTCGAAATAAAAAAAACACTGTCGACCAGCTCACGTCAACACGGAACACGTTGTAACACAGGTGGGCGAGGCTTGCTGTCCACCAAAGATTCAGCGACGTGGGCTGGACATATACAATCAGATCGGTCATCGGTGCGTCATTTAATGGAACAATGCTAGTAGAATAGAAGCGAGATGTGGAAAACCTGTTCGGCTGCACCACTGCGACCTGTAGCGATTCGCGTGTTTAAAGTCTTGCAATAAGTTATACACTTGACGCAGAGAGCTTCAGTCGGTCTGCAAACGATCCTTATAGGACTTGGTTTGCCGGCTCAATGCGTTTGTAAAATGTTGTCAAAACCGTTTCAGGGTACCTTTAATGCACGTTCTTCGTCGTGGTGGTAGCCTCGCGTCTTGTGGAAAACAGAGCGTTATACTGCTCGCATCAAGTGCAATTTTTTTTTCTGAGGAGGCAAAGGGATGAAAATATACGGAACTAAAAAATTTTCACACACAAAAAAATTGCACTATGAATCATTGCATCGCGCACTAGTTTCTGCATCTGCTTTTCTTTCTTCGAATTGTCGAAAAAACTTAGTGATTGTTACGCATCTTGTTGCTGCAACTATAAGCACTGTAACATGCCGAAGCATATTCAAAACGACTTGAAATTGCACGAAATTTCAAATTTCTTGCGCTCTTTAAGAACAGAGTCTTTATGCATGGCAAACTTTTAGGCTTCGCTACGTGTTCAAGGATTCTACAAATAAACGTAGAATTACGCTATGCTTGCGCAGAAATAGCTTGGAGCGGGTAGTTTGTTGTCAAAGAACTTATGTGTCAGCTAAGTGGACATGTATGCGCACGGTTTCAAAGAGCAAAACAGGCAAGTTTTACACCTATAAAAGAAATTCAGAAGACAGCCATTTTTCTTGTATTAACAATTACTGGGGCTGTCTTCAGCGACTACAATGTGAGTGATGTAAAAGTTGATGATCTTGTTTTGGTGCACTGTCTTTATCATATTCTCACGTCGACTGTCTGATTTTTTTGTTATTACAGAAGGATAAGAAGAGAGACGACACGCAACTAGACAAGAAGAAGCTGAAACGTTTCGTCATCAGGAGGAGGTGGCAGGTACGAGTTCAGCTTCCTCGAATGCCTGCTGAAAGGGCGGATGTATTACGACTCGGAGGCAGCATGCTGAAGAAAAACATTTTGTGCACACATCTGCGTACTGCATACTAGTGTAGGCTGTTTGTATACGCTTTAAGCGACGTCACGACATTTATAATGTCGCCATCTCAAGTGCGTGTACTTGTTGCAGCGGTAGCACGTAATCTTAATTAACCTTAAAGGGTCGTGAACCTGACGTTTTTCTCTTGGAACTCTGAAGTGCCCTGATCATGTTCCGATTGAAGTACTTGTGTGCGTATGTGCATGTTTATGTGCTTGTTTTTTTTTTTTCACAAGGGCATTCTTAAATCTGCTGCAGTTTCCTCTGACTGTCGAAGGCTTGTCATTTTAAACATGTTTAGTGAGACCAGTACCTTAGCATCGCTTCGCCGCCCGCTAATTGCGGCACTGAAAAGAGTGAAGAGTGCTAGGCGCGGTTTCTGAACTCCGCCCGACTGAATGACGACGTGTGCAGCTGCACTATATATCGGTGCGCTAAATATCTATCTTGAGCCTCCCCGTGTGCACGGTGATCAGGAGGGCTCGTTTCCTGCCGTTCTCACGTTAACCTCAACTATCTTTAATGCGTACCTGTCCTTCTGTTTTCCAGAAAATGGTGAATGCATTTCTGGCCCTCAGGCGCATGGGAGCCACCATCTCGCCATCTACGCCTTGAACGCTTAACAGGTGGGCTGCGTGCTTGCCCTACCCCGACACGGTGGTCTAGTGGTTATGGCGCTCGGCTGCTGACCCGAAGATCGCGGGATCGAATCCCGGCCGCGGCGGCTCCATTTTCGATGGAGGCGAAAATGTTTGAGGCCCGTGTACTTAGGTTTAGGTGCACGTTAAAGAACCCCAGGTGGTCGAAATTCCCGGAGCCCTCCACTACGGCGTCTCTCATAATCATATCGTGGTTTTGGGACGTTAAACCCCAGATATTATTATTACTATATGCGTGCTTGCCCTAGCTACGCAGTCTGCTACAACTGGCTGTTACGCATTGGTAATGTTGTGTGAACGCCTTATGATTGTTATCACTTCTGAATAGAGGACACCTGTACATTTTTTTTTCATTTCTTATCGTAATATTGGCTGTACAGCTAACCACGTAGCTGGTCCTACTCAGACGATGCGTTATCGATGTAGCGTTATCCACTAGCTACAGAAAAGCCAAGAAACGCATTAAAAAGAGCGCCTGGTTATTTAAAACCTAACCAAGAAACTAATCTTTTCTCGCTGCCAGTCGGCGCTGCAGTGTGCTGCTTAAAAGAGATAGAGAGGGCGAGTCACTTTAACCAGGTTCTGCTGTCGTGTGTAAATGCACAAATACGTTACGAGGCGTGTCATTAATGGGCGTCAGCTTAAACCTAGGACTCAGTTGCATTGACATGCTGTAAAATTTGCTTCATGCTTTATACCGTCCTAGCTTTCTTTCCCCATAGGTCTCTTTTTCTCCCATACGTATAGTATAGAAAAAACAACAACAACAACTAGGAAGCTTCTTGGTACTAAACTTCCTGCTACAGAATGAAAAGAAAAAGGAGAAAGAAAAAGAGCCAGAACACCCAACTCATTTCGTCATGACCGTTACTTGTCACGGAATGATCATGCGGCAAAAGCAGAAGTGATGACATGAAACTGCGGCTCAGATACCCCTAATGTGTACTTGTACAAAAGCATTCGAATTAGGTCCGCCAGGAACAGAAACTTGTAACGCTAACGCATCAAGTTTGTATCCTGCATGTAACAAGCACGCCAGAAAGTCGTCTTGCACTTGCGGGAAACCGTTACAAACTTGATGTTGAGTCGCACGCGACGCAGGCAGTAGCACGTGGCACAGCCATTAAAGCTCGCACGCAATGACTAACAGTCACTAAACGTGCATACTGAAAGTGCCGATCGAAGGTTAACCGTAAGAATCGGAGCCCCTTTTGTTATCACTGCCGTTATTCGCTGTAACTAGAAGTTATTGAGGTTTGGCTCGGGATTTTACAGCATCTATTTTGTCCTGGTCTCAAAAAGCAGTGCGTTGAGATTCAAGCCTCTTAGTTCGACCTTTATTTTACTCAGTTACCCGCTGCGGTGGCTCTTTGTATGTCATTGTGCTGCCAAGAACGATGTCGTGGGTATCATTTCCAGGCCGGAATATTGATAAAAAGGACGAAATATTAGGATGGTCGTGTTTTTAGGTTTACGTGCGTGTTAAATAACACTATGTGCGGTCAAGATTAATTGCATTTTCGGCGCATTAAACCCAAAGAAATGTGTGACCACTAGCCCAACGAAGCACACTTCTGGGATTCAAATTAATTTTGCCAAATGTTTCTGGAATAGTTGAATTACCGTTGGTTTGCCTGCCAGTTGATAAAGCCTCGTGGAGGAGGCAGAACTGTGAGTTGTGTGAGTACGCGAGCATACTGTAGGCCCTTTGAGACATTAAAAAGGTAATCTGATCAGGCTTAGCTTCATTGTGAATCTTATGAAGTTGTTGAGGAGCTCAGCTTGCGTAAGCACCGACAAGCTGCATTTATAGTTCGACGAGGCGTTTCGAAGTCGTTTCAATTCAACGAGGAGCCATGACCTGGCGGCCGATGACGCCGCTGGTTCTCGTGGTAGGTTGAAAAAAAAAGAAATGAAGCAGCCATTTTGTATTGGGCAATTGTCGTATAGTGCGTATATCATTCTTTGTTGTCACTTCGTGGGATTATATAGGTGATCATATCACACAAAACGTTTTGCACCATTGCTTTGCACCATGACGTACCTGCCACGAAAGACGGCTAGACGCGACTACTCCGACTACGTGATTCCCGTGACTTACTGTGGCCAGGATCGGCTTACTGTGCTATGACGTTGCCTGCAGTGTTGGCGGGCTGACAGGGAACAACATCCCCTATACTTTACTTGGCATTATTGTCTGTTAGTTCTCATTAATATTGTGTCTAACAAAGAAAGAACAAGCCCATAAAATTAATCTTCTTTCCTTCATTCATAGCGAGGGTCTCGTTCTGGCAGACTTGATGCCTTCGGTAGTATGCGAGGGATGATTGGTCAGCTGCCAGCTCGTAAAAAGGTCACATTCTACGTGACGCTAACAGGCAGAAAAAAGTGTGTTCCACACTCGCCGCCATGGTTGTGATCGGCGCTAACACTCCTATAGGTTTAAATACACATATATACCCCATGAAGTGGACGGGAGGATGACCGCCGCCGTAGCTCAGTGGTAGAGCATCGGACGCGTTTTTCGAAGGTCGCAGGTTCGGTCCCTGCTGGCGGCAAATTATCTTTTCGTCCACCATACTTTTTTCACATTTATAGCATCTCCTATACTTTCCTTGGGATTATTGTCTGTTAGTTCTCATTAATATTGCGTCTAACGATGAAAAAAAACGAGCCCATAAAAGTTATCTTCTTTCCTACGTTGTATCGTAGTGGGCGAGTATGTAGCAGACGCATGAGACAATGCTACGTTGAATTGTTATTGATGTTAACTGTTTGTGATATAATTAGTTTTTCTATCAGACACACAAAAAAAGGTGTTTCGTCGAATCGACCTCGCATGATAGACGACAAATAGAAACAGCGCTAGACACGGGACGAGAAGAGGACACATACACGGCGCTGAACTAACAACCAATGTTTATTGCAAAAACAAGTGCAATATATAGGACACAGGTGTCTGCGCAGAAACACGGAACATACACCAAAGTGCACATCCATGTGATAAGGCCAAACTGCAAACATTATCAAGAGCCTGTCAAATCAGTGGACCTCAGATATCTAATTTCACAGCCATGAAGCGAAATTGAGGGTACGCTAACACAAGAAACATCATGCTGTTGAATAGCAAGCAGCGCGAACGCGAGATCTGCGAAGCCTTTCACATTCAACAGCATGATGTTTCTTGTGTTAGCGTACCCTCAATTTCGTTTCATGGCTGTGAAATTAGATATCTGAGGTCCACTGATTTGACAGGCTCTTGATAATGTTTGCAGTTTGGCCTTATCACATGGATGTGCACTTTGGTGTATGTTCCGTGTTTCTGCGCAGACACCTGTGTCCTATATATTGCACTTGTTTTTGCAATAAACATTGGTTGTTAGTTCAGCGCCGTGTATGTGTCCTCTTCTCGTCCCGTGTCTAGCGCTGTTTCTATTCGTCGTCTATCATGCAGAACCAACCGACCTCGCATATTTCCGAGTCACTAATCAACGAATGGTGTGCGTTAAAAAAAGTTCTTGATACACAGTAGAGTTCCCCGCAATTGAGTGATGCAATTCTAAAGGTGGAAAACATTTTGGAGAGTGTTGAGTGCCACATTCCCTTTCATATGCAATGCTGTTGTGGTTGAAGGCTCGTGTTTCTGTTCCCCTTATGCGCTCCACTTCAGACTACATTACGCGTCTCTCGTCAAATAACAGGTGATGTTAGTGCATCTGGAGTTATGTAATACATTTCTTTGTTCATTTCAGAACCTCTAAAACCTTCCAAGACCCACCATGTGTTCCCCGTGTCTTTCACCCTGACTGATCTTCAAGGAAAGAAGACTAACGTCACATTTCATCGAATCACTTTTTAATTGTTTAACTCCGCTATCTACATCTTTTGTTAATGGCACGGGAAAACAAGGAACGTGCCTGAGCATGTGTCTTGCATTTCTTAAATTACCTCGCCGTTAAAGAAAGTGGAAATAATGACCGCAAGCTTTTGTTTGAAACAAAGGTGCAAGTAGCTAATTTCAATGTTGCCATGAGTAATTTACCTCAAGCATGCTTGGGGGGAACTAGAGCTCAGCAGTGCTTAAACCCGAACATGGAACACTAAACGTGCTATTGTTATCTTGTAATTGCCGGCTCAAAATGGCCGCTATCCAGTCAATTAAAACTAAAACTTGACGAAGTTGCTGCTAAGCTTTGCTATGTGGAAATGGGATTTTCGTTAGTGTAGCGTTATTACTAAAAAAAACAATAAAAAGAAACTACGGCGATGTTTTCTTCAGGTTTGATCGCGGTATACTTTTAGGTAAGGTTAGAACAGAAATTCCTCCACTTTTTCCTACAGCTCGCTCATAATTCCTTGCCACCATAGGAACATGACGTACACTGCTTTAACTTCGTACGGTCATGTCAGCTGCGATTCTAAAGGTATAAGAAAAGCTGCCTCGTTTGCTGCATCTTTAGGCAACGGCAAATGTGGACGCACGAGCTCATGTTGAAAATTGGTCATTAATTGGTTGAGGAATTCTTTCGCCTTTATGAATGGTTCATACCCACATTGTAGATTGCAAAAGAATCAATGGTCATGTTGGACCCTTCCTGTGCTCACTACTACCATAAACTAGTACCATCCTATGCAAAAGAATCGCAATAGTTATTGAGATTATAAGTGAAATTTAAGAACAACTAAAAATAAATTTATTTAGGTCGAAACTAAAGTAAGATTAGGGCCTAAGTATTCAGCAAGGAAATTGTCCTGATTCAGAAACTCAACAGCTGCCTAGAAATCCCTGCTTTTTGTGCCTTATTTTCTACACGCGAACACCCCTCAGCAAACGAAGCTCTGTTAGATGCAATACCATTGTTTCCCCATTCCCAACTTTCTGTACAGTGTTGGCGTGGACTGTTTTTGTATAAAGGTGTCCGTTATGAACCGTTAAGAACGTTGCGCTTTTCTGCTGAAATGTTTAATAAAGTTGTCTGTTTCTTACCAACCTGCGTCATGGATTGTGCTCCTGATTGATACCATACTACATCCTAACCCCACTATCACTACTTCGCTGGTAGACAGACGAACGATCGTGCAACTTACGTGGGTAGTATAAACCTATCATTATCGGTCATCGTGCATTTATCTTACATTTTTGTTGCCTTTGCCGCTTTCAAAGCTTAGTATGAAGTGTTTGTCATGGAGACAGATTTACTTTGACGTACTTTCATTGAAGCAGCAGTAATGACTGTACTTGGGAGAGCACAGATAGAAAGATCAGATGGCAGACAGATAGCGTCACAACGGAGACGCTATCTGTCTGCCATCTGATCTGCCATCTGATCTTTCTATTTTTTTTCGGTTATCGAAGTGTGTTCTATCACCAGTTATTTGTACCTGAACTGTACTTGAAGCTGTTATGAAGCACATCCCTATATACACGCTACAAACGTTTAGCTATCATTGCCGAAGAAATGGAAGCTTTAAAATAACGCTTGTGTCATCACGGCTTCTTCATATGATAGAGGTTTAAATTGTTAGCAGTACAGGCATTTCTAAGGCTGTATGAATCCCCCGTTAGGCGTTCCTAAACAGTTTTTATTGCACGTCCTGACTTGTATTTTGGATTATATTGGCCGCGATTTCATACGCCTCAAATTTTAGTTATAGAAAGCCTTCTTGACAAAATAAACGTTAAAATTAATGATCTGTGTATATTCAATAATAGTAACAACTCTATTAAAGTAAAGTTTGACGACATTTTTCCAGAAAATGCAATACTAATGTCATACCACTTATTAAACGCTATATTAAGCGATTACCTGGAACATATGCCAATTAATACAGTGATAGCGACGGATGCTTCCCAAAATGAAGAAAAATGTGGAATTGGGATTTTTTCTCTTACTCTAGACTGGTCGTTTTCCCTTCGCC
The DNA here is from genome assembly GCF_013339695.2 of Rhipicephalus sanguineus. NCBI lineage: Eukaryota > Metazoa > Arthropoda > Arachnida > Ixodida > Ixodidae > Rhipicephalus > Rhipicephalus sanguineus. The sequence continues at coordinate 35,441,315 of NC_051177.1, forward strand.
TTCCAGATTTTGTGCCCATCTTTGTAGCAGAATTTTTAGCCATCAGTCTAGCTCTACGTAAATTAGAAGCATCAATAAGCTCCGCAATAATTTTGACGGACTCGCTATCAGTATGTTCCTCCCTCACTGCAAACGAGGACTGGTATGTTTTGGATGCGTTGAAATCATTAGTTCCACTGCACATAAATTTCATCAAGTTAGTGTGGGTTCCTGGGCATAAGGGCCTATTTATGAATGAAATGGCAGATGCGGTGGCTAGGCCATCATTGAATGGCCCGGTAATTTAGGTACTGCCCACATCCAAATTCATTACAGGTGCTAGATTTAGGAGGAAAATGATGTTAGAGGAATTTTCCGCACCATCATTAACGACCATATTAGAATTCCAGCATTTAAATTATCAGTGCAATAGTAAAATATGTCAATCACGAGCCATAGAAGTCGCAATCACAAGACTACGTTGTCAGATTCCCTATCCAATTTTTTATCTACACAGAGCTGGTCGGGCAGCTTCGCGTAATTGTCCTTTTTGCGGAATACGTGGGACAACGCAGCACTTTGTCATTTCCTGCAAGAGGTACTCTACCTTGCGCAAAAATACCTTAGGTGTCGTTTTCCGTCTGCTTAGATTAGAATTAAATGAACAAAATGTACTGTCTTTCGGGTCTTTTTCTCTTGGCCACAGTGACGCGAAGATTGCTGATGCATTACAGGAGTTTCTTAAAGGGTCAAAAAGATTTAGATTATAAAATCTACCTTTCCAAATTTTTATTTCTATTTTCTTTTTTTTGTTTCCCAAATTATCGGTTTTATTGATTCAAATCGATTATGTATTATTGTTATTAGGAGAATTTTAATTCTAATTCATTTATACTGCTTCGGTATTAATTAAACAAAGTTTGAACTTCAATTTCAGATTTGCCTTTAAAAACTAACCGGTTCTTGGCCAATCCCCCAGTGTGGGTATGAGCCACAGTTTCTAGGTTCTACTCTACTCTACTCTATTCTGGTTCGTTTTGGTACAAAAGAACATTACGCTGGGAAACTGTAAATCGAAGAAGACGAAGATCAGGCTGCCGTGTGCCACAGTAGTTGCTGCAGAAGAATTCTGTTCATTCAGGTAAGTTATTCACTGTCGTTTGACTCGTGCTGGGTTGCGTCGTTACGCGATTACGCAATTTTCTTATTGCAATTTGAAGACACCAACGAAAATTACCAGAGAAGCACGCGTTTTGCGTAGCGTGCCAGATATGTTCAGTCACTGCAGTTGTCTAGGGAGGCACTGAAGTTTAAGTAGGCTGGTATTGTCATTTACTCAGCGTGGGCAAAGCGCATAACATTACACGATTTCTTGAAGGAAAGCAACCGCGAGGAGCGAATACTGGGTTTGTGATCTCAACAAGTGAGTTTCAGTGATTAATGACCACGCAATTGCTGCAAACGGAATAGCGAGTGGTCAATGCATCGTGCATCTAAGGAGCAAGCTTGCTGCTTATAAGACTCGTGGTTGAAGTAAAGATGCCCTGCAAGCAGTATACCAAAGCACGTTTGCTAATCCTTTGTGACAAACGTGTTTACAGCAAATGAGAAGATGCGGTGGCTCTCTTTAATGTAGCAGAGATCTCCGCTTTCTAATGCTTTTATTGGGCGTAGTTGACGAATGTTCAAAGCAGCTCCAGCAGCAGAAGGCTGTGTGCACTACATTTAAACTAATGTGCAGACAAGAAAGGCGAAATACAAATACACCTTATAGTTTTAATTATACGGCGCTAATTGCTGCTTACGAATAACTATTTCAAATCTTCCCATGTTTAGCTTATCGTATGGTATCTTTTATTTCTCAGAGTGCGATCCTACGTATTAGTTAAATTCTGATAGAAGTAAGAACGGTAACTTGAATCATTGAATTTTTCTGGCAACTGCGTTTCGACACATTTTTAGTGTGACGCGCATTTTTTCCAGCTGTAGCCAGATGGAGGATGTGAGCACAAATGCAGGCGCGAAAGACGATTGTTCCAGAAAATTTGGTAAGTCATTCGCAATGCACTTGTAACAGAGTATAACCAGTACACCAGCACCTTTTATTAGTTGCAAGGTGTCGTCGCTCACAAATGGCCTTACACACTAATTCAAAAGATCTCGCAAAATTAAATATACATTTCACTGTAAACATCAGGTTGCGACTAAACATCGACCTGGTGCTTCAATACGGTATCGTCTCCAAGGCAGCTTGGTTTTCGAGCTTAGCTACAGTCCATAAACAGGCCTTTGTCTGGTTGTTGTAATGAGAGCATCTTCGAGCTACTGCGAAAGTTTATAGCTATCGGCGAATGGTCACACGTTCCTGGCACTGCGCCAGCGCTTCGTAAATGCCCAGTCTTTTGCGCTAGAGCGTCCATACCTCGTAACCATGGGCAACAGTAAGCAAACATTCGTAACTGACAGGTGCGTTTGTTTAAAAGTACCATGCCGACCAGCTGAAAACTGCAGTAAAGTGACTTATAAGTGGCCGAGGGAACTCTTGGCGCTTGCTCACTTGCCAGATGCGGCGAGCCTGAGCGTGTCGGCAATGGCTGGCACCGGGAACGAAGCAGAGTGCTTGAGTCCGGGACCCTCCGGTAGCCTCGGTCGGAACAACCTCGACGTGGAACATGGCATCGAGACGGCGAGCAAGACACTGCGGCGCTTCATATACTTGACGTCTTTCCTGCAGGGCGTTTCCTGCGGCATCCTCGAGCCATTCTGCCAGAACGAGGTTCGAACTATTTAATACTTTGATGAATTGACGAGCTACTACTTGTATCGCAATATGACCTCTTTTACAGTGAAGATGTCTTAGTCTACCCTGTGCCGTCGTCGTCGTCGTCGTCGTCGTAGTAGTAGTAGTAGTAGTAGTAGTAGTAGTAGTAGTAGTAGTAGTAGTAGTAGTAGTAGTAGTAGTAGTAGTAGTAGTAGTAGTGGTAGTAGTAGTACTATTATTAATAGTAGTAGTAGTAGTGGTAGTAGTAGTAGTAGTAATAGTAGTAGTAGGCGTCACGCAGGTCACGTGACCAGAGGGGAGAGTGCATAAAGAAATAAATAAAATGAAATGATGGTGATGATGCTGATGCTGATGCTCAAGATAATAATGATTGTGATGATGCTAAGTGATGATGCTATCAATGTGTAAGCGCACGTACTTCAAACCTAGCGGCGGATTTATGACACCGCGTGACCTCGCTAGGCAATCACATACACATGCGCGCTTCCAGATTCGCTGTCCAACGGTTTTCACGGCGTGGAACTAGCTGAATTAAAGAAAAATATCCTTCAGCCTAGAACAAAACACTTGCATTTGATGTCAGTGACTGAACATGACATCAAATCCTGTACATATGTGGCAGACTCGACACAGAGAGGGTAGTGGTGAGGGTAGTGCGGGTCACCGGCATGTTGCCGAATTGCCCTGGCTCAAGCATAGGCCTATGTACCTTACAATAGAGGCTGTTTAAATACTATGAATGTATCTATAAAAAGAATGCGTAAATTGGCACGACGCGCTCCAAGGCCCCACGGGACGGTTCGTGGCCATCAAAAGCACCATGATATGAACTGTAATTGAGAAACAAATTATGTCACGACTTAGTTATTGCGCTCTTTTGGACGTGGGCCAATGTACCAATATTGCGTGGACTCTGAAATTGACCCGTCCACATTGTCATGTCATTGAACAGCGTAACACTACTATTGCGCTTCGCGTTTTCATACCGCGAAGCGCAGCTGTAGCGCACAGCGTCAGTTAGTAGAATAAAACTCACTCGTTTCGTCCAGCTAGAACTTTTTCACTTTGTCACTTGTCGTTTTGTGTGGACGTTAGGACAATTTGTGGTCGCGGCACTGGTGCACAAGCCAGTGCGCGGTGTTATAATTACCGCAGACGTATTGAAAACCACGCGGACTCGCATAGCGTCAGAATTTATCCGCCACTTACACCAACGGCTTGCGAAGGACTCATATTTAAAAATGTTTGTGCAGCTGACTCCTCGAAAAGGCTTCGGGGCTCTAGCCTCTAATGGCTTGCATGGATGCTACATCCTAGGGGCCCTGCTGCTGACGCCATGGACCGCGACAATGGTACGGCTATCTAAATGGCCTGCTTGACTTTTAATACAGCACTTTTAATACAGCAGGGGCCATACGTATTTTCTACATGATGCGCAGCAACCCACCGCGATTGTCTAGTGGTTGGGGCGCCTGACTTTTGACCCTAAGGTTATGGGATGGAATCCCGGTCGCGGCGGCCGCATTTCGATGGAGGCGCAATGCTGTTCCGCGTGCTTATAGATTTAGGTGCACGTTAAAGAGCACCAGGTGGTGGAAATTTCCGAAGCCCTCCACTACGGCGTCTCTGATGATCATATTGTGGTTTTGGGACGTAAAACCCAACAATTATTATTACATCATATACGCAGTGGGCATTTCCGCATGTCCTAAGCTGACGCACCATAAAATGCATGCAAAATCCCATATTCAAACAGTCTGTTCTGAGGCTATCATGCGCACTTGGTTACCTACGTCGCAATCTTAAATCCGCTGATATCAAGAAGCTGGCATACCAAACATATGTGCGACCGAAGCTAGAGTACGCGTCGTCCATTTGGCACCCATCGCAACCATGTCTTACGGATGGAATAGAAGCAGTACAAAGCCGCGCAGCATGCTTTATGTTATCCCAATACTCATCGTATATTAGTATAACTGCTTTGAAACACACCCTATCACTTCCAACCCTCGAATCACGTCGCATAATTGCTCGCCTTTGCCAGCGTCATTGCTTCTTTTACCTGTCACATATAAGGCATGCGCTTCGTATTCCACCTTAAAGGGACACTAAAGAGCAAAACGATTTTTCTCGCATTAGTAAAGTAGTCTTCCACGATAACAAGAACACCACGCTTTCTGCGCGAAGACGCTTAATAAGCGAGAAAACGCGCAAAAAGAAAATACAGGTGGTGACGCCACCTTGGAATTCCCGCACCATTTGCCGTGACGTCACATATTTTTGACGGCGCCTGCTTGGGCCTACGTAGCTCCTCATCGTTTAAATCGAAATAAATTGTCCTCTGAGGGGGCCAGAGACTTGACATAACGAGTTTGTGGGAATTTCGTCGAGCCAGTGGCGCCAAAATAGGTTAAATGCTCTTTGAAGTCTTTTACGCCACGAATTACAAATTTCGGCGCGAAATTTAAAAATGAAGCTTTGAACTTGGTTTTCTCCTCAAATAATAAACCTATGGTGGTGAAATAAACTACACAAGAGTTCTCCGAGCACACTTTATCAATTTAAACCAATTCATTGTTTCTCTTTAGTGTCCCTTTAAGATCATCTTCGACATTAGCTCACACGTGTCCCATCACACACACAAATGGACATACAACCACGATGAATAACTCCTTGGCACACGCAATAACCTCGTGGAACACGCTTCTTAACGCCGTGGCTTCCTGCTCAGATCAACAAAAATTTCGCGAAAAACTAACCCGCCATTTGTTTTAACATTATGCGCCAACTATAGCGTGTTGTCAACTTGTCCTTGTATTACCCGATGCTACATTTGTTGGTTCTCTTTCTTTTTATTGCGATAGCAATTATACGGACAGTCTCGGCTGGAAAATGTCCGCCCCCGTCGCCGTCATTTACCGTATATGTATAAGTATGTATATATATGGAAAGGCCACAAAGAAAAGCAATTAAGAAATTCTTTCTGACGCGCGCAATCGAACGGGCGACCTCTTGCTTAGCAGCCCGCCGCGTTAGACGTTAGGCCACGACAGCACCGTCTCTCAGCCTGCTAACGGCGAGCTATTTATATGCACCATGTAATTCAGCATGCTTTCTTAGTGGCCACATAGATGGCGCGACGTGCGCGCGTGTTGCGCGCTTTAAAGATCGTCGCCCCGCCCCTGCGAACGCCGTTGCTGTTCGCTCTACAGGGCGTCGTCGCTTTCGTGCGCTTATCTCAAGGAAAGAAGGGGCGGCCGGTGGGATGCTTCGCTTCGCTCGCTGCAGCGGCCGCATTTGCGAAAGGAGCGCGCTGTTTAAACAGAAATAAGTAACAACTGTGACAATTAGTTCGCGCTCGTCTTGTGTGTACCTGTTCGTTTGTTTCGTGCGTCCTGCTTTATGTTTGAGCAGTGCGCTTCAAGTGTCGAGCTGTGACGCATTAGTTCGCGCTCGTCCTGTGTGCGTTCTTTTCGTGCGTCCTTTGGGTTCGAGCGATGCGCTGGCAATTTTGAGCTGCTTTCCGTTCTTCGCGTTACATTACAATTTATTGCTATCGCAATCACCGTTTCGCCGTTGCGGCGAAACTGTGACATTTTTTTTTAATTAGTTACCACTTGCTTTTATTGCACTGCTAGATACCTGTTAATGCCCCCCTTTGCAATGCATTCGGGCCTTTAAAGTGTAACAATTGAAATGAAATGAAAATTTCCAGTTAATATGGTCAAGCCATCCCATGGCGCCACATGTGAGCTTCGGAAACCTTCGCGGTCTTCTACAAAGGGCAAGGACACGGCTTGCCCCATTTTGATTACATTTTCAGTTTTGTTTTAAAATATTTACACGTATGAAGGACGCCGAAGTAGGAATAAACAGTTCTTTCCAATCTGCATTTCCTCCTCGCATTGAATAATTCTGCACGCGTTTCTCTTGTTTGTCTGGAATGCCAGTCTGTTGTAAGCGATGTCTGACCTCATTTTTCAGATGCTGAGGGACATCAAGATGCGTAAGCTTTTCAGCTGGGGGCTTTTCATCGAAGGAGCCTGCTGCTTCGCTTATGAGTAAGCGTTCCCCGCGATATTTTATACGGAATACAATGATTCGACATTACATAACCAAACGAATATTTATAATCAAACGACTAAACGGCCACAAAATTGTCAGTTGAGTGAGCAATCAGTGCAACTTTAACCATAATCCATTACAGAAAAAGCTCCCCCTATTTCTCTTGTTCCTAGGATCCTGAAGCCTTTCAATCGTTCCTTGTTGACGGGAATTATTCGAGCCATCCAGGGGACCGGAGCATCCTTGGTCTTTCCCGGTTACTTTTTTGTTGTATGCGTCCAGTTTCCACGAGAGATTCCCACGTTAATAGTGAGTAAAGTCTGTAGTTTCGACAGAATGCACCGCGTTGCAAAGTATATTGTTTGTTATTACTAGTAAAGTAAGGTTACTTGCACGCTGCGGGCTGGGCATAACGCTAAAAACTTTCTTGAGTGGTCTCAACCTAGACATATCAAGGAAATTTCCAGATATGATGCTAACTACGAGCCTCTCCGAAGGAGCTATGATATGATACTAACTACGGGAACTCCGAAGGAGCTCGAATGTTTTTCATTTTATTATGATGGCGACGTTTGCAGAAACCCTTGAAGCGACAATATGCAGCAGTTAACTATTTTTACTAGAAGCTGTAAGCGACAAGCTTCGCGAGTAACACGCAACCTAGGCTAACCTACAGGCCAACATATGCAGAATATACTTTGTGATTGAGATATTTTGGATCACTTTTGGAGCTACTAGACTGAACTAAGTGACCGTAGTTTTTAATTCGCTGGATGTCACAAAATGTCAACGTAGAATAACAAGGCGGGGGCAGAAGTGGTTTAGTAACGGTATAGAAAACATGCAAACTTCATCAAAATATAAAAACGAACCACTGGTATACGCATTTATAGTTTATTGTGAAAGGAAGAACTGAGGGGTTGTTAGTGCTTTTCGGAAAACGAAAGCTTTTATTAGATTTTGATCATAAAGCGACGTCTTTAAAAACTTTATTTTGGGGATAAATGATCAGGCAGTTTTAAACACGTCCGAAAAACAAGGAATGCACGTTTTTTTTTTTTTTTTTTACTTTCACAGCCAAAGGTTGGCGCAGTTTTCAGCCTCGGAATGGTGCTGTGGTTGTTCAGTAGCGGATTTCTTTTCGGAGTAAGTACAAATTACCCTTACGTATGTCTTATAATGCTGCTGTTCACCGCCTTGACTCAGTTTCTGCGACATCCTTCTGCCGTGAAAGAGGTCTGAGGTTTGATTTTCCGTTCGTGGCGGCTGCAGCCTAAGGTGCGCCAAATATAAAAAAACAAAACAAAGCAAAAAGCTCCTATGTATGCTGTGTTCTGGGTGAATGTAAAAAAATATGTCACTGCGAAACTCTACCACAGCAGCCTCTCATATACCGTGCGTTGCTTTGTAATCATTGTCAATACTTTGTATATACAACAGTGGATATAAATAGACACAACCTAGACAATGAAGCCAGGAATGGTATAGGTGACTTTTTATATATGCGGGCATTTATTTGATCATTACTACCATACAGTTAAAAGACTTACAGTTACATACAGACCATACAGACCATATAGTTAAAAGGCCATCCCTGGCTTCAGTTGTCCTGTTGTTTTTCATTAAGGTTGTGTCTAACAAAGAAAAGCGAGTCATTGAATTCTTTCGTTCGTGGATATAATTAAAAAGACTGCTGAATCACGAAGGTTTCCTTCGTACAAAAATAAGCCTTGTCATAAGCTGAAACTATCGGCACGTTATTCATGGGTTCGTTTCACGTAAGGCGTGTAATGTATACGTTGATTTTTTTTTCTTCGTCACCGCTGAACAGAACTGGCACAAAGCAACTAGTCCGCTGATGGATGTTGGTAGTGTGTTGAAAGCTTACTTATGGTTAATAGCGCATCCGCTCATACACGTGCGGTGATCGAACTGTCATGCCAGTGTTTTCAAGCAGCCTGGGATGAATCAAGTAGACCAGTCACGCATGCGCGCCGAGCTGGGTTGATAGCTGGGTGGCACCGCTCCCTTTCTTTAGTCCCTCAGGTCGGAGCGTCGTTCGCCGATTTTGCCGCCGTACACGCGATAGCGTGATCGAATTGACAGCACGAACAATTTGTGTAGTTAGCATTCACTGCCACACACGAAAACCCTGCGGCAGAGGCGAGTTTAACTATGCTGTCAGCGGCCGTCACGCCAGCAAATCATGTAGTGCACAAACTCTGAAAGACGCTCAGATCTATACGGTTAGAGAAACGGATAGATAAGCGTAAACTGTATGTCAGCAGACAATTATATAACAGCGTAGGCGGGGTTAACGTTCGTTGGGCGCGATGCGCTATTCTCGTAACTTAACCTGGATACTAAAGAGGGTGGCGTAGCCCGGCGTCTGGGTGATCCGCTCGGCTCGCCGCATGCGCAGTGGCGACAAACGTTAGAGAGCTATTCCGCCGTCGGCGTCGGTGTCGGCACTCAAATGTTGAGCGAAAAATGCGTACCCTACCCGGGCCGTTTTAGGTGTCCTACCACAAAAAAATGGCCATGCCATTCAGTTGAGCGTCACGACGAAAACGAGCCCCGCAACAGCTCGAAAAAGGCCGGAATTACGGACGCAGCCTGCCATAGGAAATGGCTGGCAGCAGGCACGTAGGCAAGGGGGGGGCCCGGGGGGCCCGGGCCCCCCCCGAAATTCGTCCGGCCTTCTATATTCCCGGGCAATGTTTCAGCGCGAAGACGTTTAGCGAGAAAACGCGCAAAAAGAAAATATGGCGACGCCACCTTTTGCCATGGAAAGACTTTCTTTCGAACAATTAGGCCGAGTTTGTGGAAATTTTGGGCGAAATACCCCCCCCCCCTGAAAAAAAATCCTGGCTACGTGCCTGGCACCTTTCTGGCAGGCTGCGCCCACAGTGCTGCTGCGGACGCGATATTAAAAGATGAAATAAAGCCAACTAAATGTTGTCGCGAACGCGTTTGCAAAGAATGCGGGTACGCAGTGCAGAGTAAACTACGGCGTAAAATATTTCAATACTGAGCAGACTCAGCGCAGCATTATGTAGGTACGTAGGTGCAAGCTTTATTTTTCTTCTTAAAATGAAAGGGGCAAAGTGATAAAGATAAGGGGAGGTTGCTACACACGGTAGTCCTCCGCAACCATGTCTGCCCAACCCAGGATGGCCTGTAGAATTAATGGGGAATATCTAACGTAGTTTCGAATAAGTTCCTAGCATGTATGCCTATTAGAGAAGGTAGACACCGAAGAGCATGCTACAGACGGAGAGATTTCTCGCTTCTTATTAAGGCTTCCCCGTAAATGTTTTCAACAAAAATGAGTGCACGAATATTGCTGTAACTGACAACGTACATGATTTTTCTCCTCGCTTCTATACAGGCTCGCGTTCTGATGTTCCCGTTCATTTGCGTCGGATGCCTGCTCATCATCTGCTCGTTCTGGGCACCGTTCATGATTCCCCAATACCGTAAGTCGGAAGCGAACATTTTATCCGATGCTGTCAAATTTTCTCAGCGCTAAGGTGCGTATTTGGGCCGGTTGGTACATGTTCAACGATACGAGAAACAGTGCGAAACACGGGACAGTGAAAGAGACGGACCAAGCGCTGACTTACAACCAAGGTTTTATTCCGTACATGTGGGTATATATAGCACACGCAACATGAAAGGAAGGAGAGGAGAATAGAGACGTGGACCTTTGTTCACAAATTCTATGAAAGCTTCTGAAAAAAATAAAACCATCATCCACTAGACAGAAAAATCACAGCATATCCACGGGGTGAATGATGATGAGTGGGGCGAAGCTACGGAGGGAATCATCTGTAAACCGTGAAACTCTTCCGTGAAATGCGCCCAGTACATAATATAAAGAGTGTGAAACATCGTGTATATATTAAACATCAAACTTTTATTGTACTGTTGGTTTACGTGGTCCCTTCATTATCACTTGTGATCGGTGAAATGCAAGGAAGAAGTCCGCTCCCGAGCGAAAGAGCGCCAAGAGCGACCCGCATTCCCCGCTCGCCCTGTGCGAATTAAAGGCAAGGCTAGAGGGAAGACAGGACGCGCGTTCCACGACCCGAGGTCGGTAGCATGCCCAACGAAAGCCAACGGAACGCGATCGTGCAAGTGCTCCGGCTTCGCATCGCCTCATGGTTCCATTTAGCGTCCCAAAACCAAACATATTGCTCAAGGTGTGCCTTGCGTTTTTCGTAGAAATAATTTCTTTATCATGTACATTAAGACGAAAAGTTGAAAGCTCACTAGAGTGTATCGCCCGCAAAGTATGTCTTTTAGTGTGATTTAACTCTCGTACGGCAGGGTCCTCGCGCCGTTGCCGGTCCACCTCGCCCGTTGACGATCGGGCGAGGTGGACTACTACTACTACTACTACACTTTAAGAAAAACATCTGGCGTTCTTTCGTTCTGCTTTTACAAAACATCTGGCGTCTTTCGTTGGTTTATTTCATCAATCAACGGCGTTTTGAACAAAATTTTTATTGTTTAATCACGCACAGGAGAAATCTCACCAGGCACTACCTTGGAGGTAAACAATGGCTGCTAATGGCAATGAGAGACAGAAGAAGTCGGCTTTTAGCTAACACTTACACTTCTACTTCTACTAACGTTTCCTACTGGAACATGCCAATGGCTGCTAATGGGGAATGAGAGACAGAAGAATTCGGCTTTTAGTTAACGCGCACGCTGCGAATTTTTTATTGTTCAACAACGCACAGGAGAGATCTCCCACCGGCACCACCTTGGAGGTCAAAGCGTAAGACTTGTTACTCACTACTACGACCACGACGACTACGAGGGACGAACGGGTGCCGCCTTAAGGAGCTTCGCCCCTAATAGGCAGTTTCCCTGGTGAGGAGCGCTAACGAAGGCACACTCACGCACATATCACCTTTTCTGTCAATGCAAAACGCCTCATAAATCTCACGTGCTCGTTGATCACTGTACCGCCGAAGTATCTTACATTGATCGAACATTGCATGACAGCCGCATACGGAGCTGTGCGCAGCTAGGTGGCTAGGTGACTAGGTGACTATAGGTTTCAGGACTCGTGTGGAATCAGCGTCAAGAACTTTTTAGAAACGCTGAGCTTTTATTTATGTTCCACATTTATAAAGCATGATGGCAAACTTTATATTCAAAAAGAAGGTGTTTGCATAGGTTCGTGCCTCGCGCCGATCCTAAGTGATATTCTTTTAGCCAAATATGACAGATCCCTCATGGAATGCCTGCATCAGACAACCGCTGTAAAAGTGTTTAGATTCGTGGACGACTTTTTTGATATTTTACAGGTCTAACCACTCTGACACACAGCAAAGTGCTGATCGAATTGTTGAAGTGTTTCGCTCTTGCATGAGCAAACTGCAACTAACCACTGAATTTCCCACTGGTAACAGACTTCGGTTTCTTGACCTTGAAATGTTTTTTATCCGACCACGTGTGCTGGCAGTATGCCCCCCGCTCCAAGAAAAGCTTGTTACCTTTCAGTTCTGCGCATTCTAAACTTGTCAAGCGAGCGATTGCAAAATCTTGTCTAGGGGCAGCGTTGACGCGATCATGCCATCACACTATGTGCACTAGCTATGACTCGCAGGTGCGCAGACTGCGCATGGCAGGCTACCCGGACAACCTACTGTGTTCCATTGCCGAAGGTCTTCTAGAAAGCGTAAAACAGCAAAAAAAAAAAAAAAAAAAAACTGATGAGTCGTCAGGAAAAGAGCCCACTTTCAAAAACAGTGGTAATTCCGTATTTGCATAGGGTGTCGCATTGTTTAAAAAAAGTAGCACAAAAAGCAGGCATTAGAGTTGTCTTTTCAGCAAAAAATAAGTTCTCTGGTATGTGCAATAAGGTGAACAGAGAAGACAGAGGGCCTCGCGTGTGTGATAAGAAACACGCCAAAACGTTTGTTGAATGCTGTCACAACGCGGTATACGAAATCCCCCTCTCATGCGGTCGCTGCTACATCGGCCGAACTGGTCGGTGTGTAAATGACCGCCTCAGGGAACACCGCAATCTAATGCGGGGTTCTGTGGGCAGCCACCTAGCTGCGCACAACTCCGTATGCGGCTGTCATGCAATGTTCGATCAATGTAAGCTACTTCGGCGGTACAGTGATCAACGAGCACGTGAGATTTATGAGGCATTTTGCATTGACAAAAAAGGTGATATGTGAGAAGAGCTATAAGGTGGGCTAGTTGGTGATAATTCATCTTCAAAGGTGCGCTTAGTGAACACAAACAGCACACACGAAAAAAGTACAGGACATAAGGCAACGAGCGCAATTGCGCTCGTTGTGCTGTTTGTGTTCACTAAGCGCACCTTTGAAGGTGATATGTGCGTGAGTGTGCCTTCGTTAGCGCTCCTCACCAGGGAAATTGCCTATCTGTCTAGTGGATGATGGTTTTATTTTTTTCAGAAGCTTTCATAGAATTCGTGAACAAAGGTCCACGTCACTATTCTCCTCTCCTTCCTTTCATGTTGCGTGTGCCATATATACCCCCATGTAGGGAATAAAACCTTGGTTGTAAGTCAGCGCTTGATCCGTCTCTCATTGTCCCGTACGTGTTTCGCGCTGTTTCTCGTATCGTTTCTCAGCGCGCGGTTTAGACTCGAACCAGAAACCACCTTCTCTTCCTTTTTTGTGATCGTGTTTTATGACTATCTTCACTCGCTTTCTACGATAGTACCGCTCATCTAGAATCTCTACGGCACGAGTGAAACTTGCAGTTAAAGAGCTTCTTGTTGTCGAAAGTGAACCAAACTAAGCTATTAAGCAGCTGGCGCCCTAAACGCTTAGCGAGGTTTCGACGAACCCGCTTGGTCCGCACGCGCGGGTGCTGCTCGCAGTGAGCGGCCATTATAAAACGCTGGCATCCGTGCTGTGAACTTTTGCTGGATTTACACGTGTTGGCAAAGCCTTCGCCCTTTAATGGATGCTCGCGGATCACGCGCACATTCGTTCCCACTCCGAAAATTAAGAGTCTCGTTTGTTATGCGCGTTTACGAGTCCACGCTGCTCGCTATCCACGTGCCACGCAGAACACGTTGGATACCTGTATTTGAATGTCTTGAATATATCGACCTAGATTACGGGAGAGGATTTTTTTAACAGGCAGCGCAGAAGAAAAGCGTCTTTAGTGAGACGGGGGCTCTTTCTCCGCGCTCACTTAATGCTCTCTCGATTGATAGCACTGCCACGCTTAACCGAAATAAAGTATACCGGGTGTTCAAAGTTGAGCTATATGGTTATCTTAAAGATCAATAATGGGAAGAATGACCTTTGCAGATAAGTTACGTATCCAGGGGGACACAAAGTGAGACAACAGTTATCACCGTCAGCGGCCCGCAATGATAATATTGAATAATGAACTTTTGAGGGACTACAGCATGCGGGCATGTTTGTACTGAAAACTTGGCAGTCGCGTTTCTACACAGTTCCTCTTAAAGAAATTCTGCTCCGAGATATCCCGCTGCAAAGCTTCATTGTGGTTTGCATGATTACGCATGCAAGGCGGTGAGGATAGGCGCAATGTTCCTCCCTGATGTAACGAGCAGTCATTGCTTGCGATCGCCAGCTATTAGTAAAAGAGTAACCGTTATCATCATTGCCTGTGCCTTGACCCGTTGTCTGCACGATTGAACACCGAACGCAACTGCGTGGCACATCGAGGAGGAGCTTTACTCCGGTGCTCACTGTCTTGCATTCGTGGTCATGCAAACCGCGATTAAAATTTGCAGCGGGATATCTCGGAGTACATACATGCTAGAAGAATTCCTCCATGTGGAACTGTGTAGAAACGCGACTGCCTACATTTCCTTACTTGCGTACCCGCTTGCTGCCGTCATGAAGTTCATTATGGAATCTTAGTTAATTGACAGAGATAATTATTGTCTCACTTCGTGCCCTCCTGGAAACAAAAACTTATCCGCAAAGGCGGTTTTAACGCACCTCCCAGTGCTGAATTTTAAGAAAACCATAAAGCTTAATTTCGAACATCCTATAGCGACGGATATAGCGTCCTCACCCACTTTCGCCTTGAATGTGTCCAATTCGACCTTAGTCGTTTCAAAAGTGTCCGGGAGACGTTTTTCAAAAGTGCCTCGGCAATTAAACGGAGCGCCCCTCGGCTCGCCGTGCGTGTACACGGCCTCGTTTAGACGCATTTTGGAAATAACCGTCGCGCTATTAATCAGACACGCGCTCGCAAGTTTTCTCGCAAGTTAAAGATAAGGCGCGGTAATATGAATTTCTAGGAGGAAGCATTTGAGCGGTTTCACACTCTGCGACGAATGCTGGCAGAGTGGCAAATCACCACCGTTTATTCGCAGCGATGTGGGAAGCTTGAGGCGTATACAGTGAGCGGGGGCCAGTGCTGAACGCTGTCGACATCGCAGCACAGAGCATGAATTTAGAACTTGCGCGCTTTATAGTACGCCGTTTATGCAGTGTATAAGTATGCAGTGCATAGTATGCAGTGTATAGTATGCAGTGTATAGCATGCAGTGTATGGCATGCAGTGTATAGCATGCAGTGTATAGTATGCAGTGTATAGTACAGCATGCAGCGTATTGTATGCAGTCTATGTAGCTTTAGAGCCCTTTCTGAAAGCATGTGCGCTTTAGAGGAAGAAACTCTGGGCGAGAACCATCGCGTAGGTCTCGTGCTTACGCTTTATCTTAAACAGTACACAGAGTCAGATAAATTTTTCATGGCATTCGAGAAGATGAGGAAGGCGCGCGAGGAAACAGCTTTATTCCGCGCTGCACGCTTCGCGTGCGAGTAGGCTCTCTTCGCTTTTATTAAGTGTGCCTGTCACGATATGGAACGTAGTTCTGTAACGAGCGTTCGTCTTTCGGGCTACCAAGCGACTGTAGTGAAACGCCGCTAAAGTAGCGCTATATTTTTGTACAAATTTTGTAGAAAATTAAAGCGACTTCGCCTTCCCACGTACCCCTTCCCTATTCGCTACAGTAAAAAAAAAATGCACAAAGCTTTCACGTTTCCAGACACAGTCGCATTTTCGTTTCTTCACAGTGCTGTTTAATTTTAAAGAGTTGTCGTGGCACCGCACACTGACCACATGGAGCTGCGTTGCTCACACTGCCCCGTCTCAATATCTTCGACATTCACCGTTAGGGGCACGCAGAAAATACACGCGTGCTCGCGTCCCCCATGTATCCCGGCCACGGATCCCGGCCACAATCCGCCGAGAGATGCAGGGCGCGAAACGCGCGCGTCGCGTTCCAATTTCATTGAGGCCGTCTCAAGGTTGCTTTTTTTATCCGCTAGGCTATGTATTCTGGCGCTGCAGTCAGACGGGCAAACTCGACTGAACGGTGCCTCGTTTAACTTGGATGCACCCACTTTGACGCTTGGTGGTACATCTCCATGCCGACGACTGACGTCCACGTTCAATGATTAAAGAAACCCTTGTGGTTGCTGTAGTAGTTAGCGGTGAAAGCGTAATCAGAGAACAAGTTGTGATAGCCAGAAGAACGTCGCATATTGGACGCAGAACTTGGTCGCCATCCTGCGGCATTTCAAAATGTGATTGAACACCACGGCCGCACTAGAGGGAAACGCAAAGCGCGTCGTGCCGCCCCGGTAGCCCGGCCACGATTTTTCTCGGGGCGAGCGCGTGGGCGGGGAACGCGGTGTTACAGCCAGGTGAGGCAGGCGCGCGTCGCAGAGCTATTTTTGGTTTGATTAGCGTGGTGCTATGAGCGAGGCCGACGCTTTTACGAGGCTTTACAGGGACCTTACGAGGCTTGCGTTAAGGTCGCCACCTCGCGGAGTGTTAAGGCATTGACAAAATTGCGCTTCTATTGAAAACTCGCCGAATGGGACGAACGTGTAACGCGTTGCAGGTACTAATCGCGGAAGCCACAGTAATGATGAATTACATTGCTTTGCCGCTCCCAGAGGGCAACACCACCCCGCCGACCGGGAGAGTGGTAGATATAAAAGGCGCGTTCGTAAAACCTCTAGAGTCTGTGACCGTGGCGCAGTGGATAGCGCGCCCGGCATCTGTTGCGGACCGAGCGGTGGTGGGTTCGATGCCCGTTGACGGAACCTTTTTTTCTTTGCCATCTGATCGTGTACATTTTTTTCGACGTCATTTCCGTGACGGAAATATGTCACTGAAGTCTTGGTGGACCCCGGCATAAAACACTTTCGTGTTAAAAGGCGAAGGGAGGGAGGGGTGGGTGGGGGTGAAGTCGTGTGCTGCTGGTCTGCAGACACAAACATTTATCCTGCTGTGCCATTTCGCTGTGTTGAGGAAGTGCTGTGTTGGAGACATGCCAAGCACGTTATAGATAAGATGTATTGAAAATCGAAGCTTCAAACCTCATGTTAATGAAACTAAGCATTCCCCTTCCCCCCTTTCTTGCTTGACACATAGATATTAATTTTTCTTTTGCGCTCGCCTTTATTTAGGGACGTGGACTAAGGTGCACATTATTCGAAGGCGCCTTTTAACTGCACTGAACTACGCGACAGAAGACGGCGTTTCGGATTTGGAGACAAGGCGGCTGCCTTCGATAAACACACGGCTCGCGCACATTGCCTCGGCGCACGTTGCTGCGTCGTATGACCACGCCCTAGTGGTCGAGGCGGCGTTGCGAGTTGAAATTAGAGCCGCAAATAGCGAGGTATACGCGGACAGCGTCTGCACCCGATGGGCGCCACTCGATGCGCTTCGGCGAAGAGCGCCTTCATTTATGAATAAGCCACTTTGCCCGCACCGCAGTGACATCCTCTCGTAGCAAAGACCTAGAGAGAGGAAGACACTTAACGACGTTTTCTTACTCAGATATAATGTGAGGCTTGGCAACGTGACCTGCCGCATGCCATGCACATAATGCAGTCACACAGAATGTATTTGCCATCAGTTGAAAGCACGCGCCGCACATCCTAATACTACGGCTGCGTAAACGGCTGTTAGTGGTTAGGTATAGCTTCACGAAGTGCAGGTATGCCATGTATTCAGAGCAGTAATGGGTATATGACTAGAGTAGTCTAACTTGGCCCTTGGTGCCCCGGCAGTCGGTCGAAGCTTGTGCCAAATCGTGTGTCGACCGAATCGTTTCATCATGTCAAACGATTTTCGACGCTATCGCCGCGCTGTTACGACAAAGGCGAACTTCGGGCAGCTTTATGAATGGTGGTCCAAGATTATTTGTTTACAATTAGAACGTCTTGAGGGGCTAGTTGGTTCATTATATAAAGGAAGCTAAACGCGAGCAACACTTGAAAAGGGCACCACGAAAGAAGACACACTTAAAGATCTAGCGAAAGCTATACCAACTGGTGTATCGGCTCGCAGGGCGTCATTTAAATAGGCCATCCGAACGTAACTACTGCGGAGAAGCGTACAAACACAAGTGCTAACGCAGCTTATTAATCGAAAAGACAGTTCTGCACCAACATCCAAAATAATGGCACGCGTTTCATTTATAGCAATTACAGCGAAACATCACGCGTAACTTCAATGAAAAACTCCTTACTACTTCCTCCCCTCTCATCCCGACGTAAGTGTTTTCGCCGTGCTTTATTCCATAACTTAAATTTCTACAATTCCTACCTGCGTGATAACCTTATATCATCCCCTTCTTACATTTCCTCTCGCATTGATCATGTCCATAAGGTTGGGATAATGCACTGCCATACCAGAACCTGTCACGAATCATTTATTCCCAGGACGTCTCAAGAATGGAACCACCTTCCCGGCACAATTGTTTCTATCAAGGACCACTCAAAGTTTCGATCGGCCATTTCGGACATCATCACTCCCCGACTTAACTGACCAATTATTCTTTGTGTTAACTAGCCACTTTTGCTGCGTTGTTTTGTTTTACTTTTGTATATATTGTTAACCACTGCCCTCTGTAATACCTCGGTCTTGAGGGTAAATAAAATGAAATGAAATGAAATATAGCGATATAGGGGCGGTTACCTTTCGTCTTCACGTAAAAAGCTTCCAAAACTTCCCGAGAACACGTGTTCTTGCTTAACCCAAGTATCTTAATTTCATGAATCTGATATATCTGTGCATTCATGTTGACTTGTCTTGATTTGTTAGATTTGACCATTTGTACAGATATGTCTAACCTGAAATATGCTTGTTGTTACTACGAATTCCGTTGATAGTTAATTGCCCTAATAGCGCAAACTACTCAAGAGTAATTTGCTTTGCTTTTTTCAGGGCAGAAACACGGCGGATTCAAAGTCGGGATTGGGAGCTTCCTCGCCGACGCAAGTGTTCTCATGGACTTGGCTATAATGGCGAATGCGTTCCTGTTATTCGTTAGCAACCGCTTCTCGCTAGCTGACGTCTTGCTCAAGGTATATAATGTACGACTCTAGCTACATACAACATTTTCGACCATTTGAGCTCAAGTGTGGCGTAGAAAATTCACAACATAGAGCGGGTTTTCGTTCCCGTCATGAACCGTATAACTCCGCTAATTCGTCAGGAGGTTAAGGCATACTTGCATTTATTAGTTGGCACTGCATCATACGCTGCACTGACGTACGCAAAAGCTGTAGTGATAGACCAATAAGATACCCTTAGTAGACGTACGGCCACGGGTTAGCGGTGCGCGCACTACTGATCAGCACAACTGATGTGGAGCTAACGACACAATGAGAGCATGAAGATACGAACACTTGTCAGACCAGAGCCATAGCATCTCATGTTAACTGAAACAGGTATCGATGTATACGGCACAGCCGCTCTTTCGTGTGGTTCTGTGGGATATCAGTCGATGCACGAGCGCTGTTCGGAAAGCACAGCACTACGCTATGCTTCACCGGACAGCTAAAATAACGTGTTTATGAGGTGGGAGAGAACAGCATTAGGGTAGAATCGCAATCGTTACTATAGGAAAGAAAATCAAATGGGCGACCTAATAGACATCACTACAAATCGCAATTGCTATACAAAGCTAAAATAATGGTGCTGCGCACCGTAACATTCAAGCATGCACAACTCATCAATGAATTGAAACAACAACCACCACCGCCACCACCACCAACAACGATAATTGGAACGCTCAAAGACGTATCATAACGAGTGTTCTGGAGACGATTTACATTAATGTCGTCATAAGCCATCACGAATCTAGTTAGTATATTATGCAATGTAAACACTTTTTTTCAGCGCGACAACTTATTTTCCGTTGCAGTTCGGGCCCGTCAGCGCTCACACCCATTCAGTGACGGCGTTTTCCAGCCCGCTGTAC
>NC_051177.1:35463916-35569867 GCF_013339695.2 Rhipicephalus sanguineus
AGCCGAGAGACGTCCACGATTTCTTGTCC
Organism: Rhipicephalus sanguineus; assembly: GCF_013339695.2. Lineage (NCBI taxonomy): Eukaryota > Metazoa > Arthropoda > Arachnida > Ixodida > Ixodidae > Rhipicephalus > Rhipicephalus sanguineus. The sequence goes on from NC_051177.1 coordinate 35,463,946, forward strand.
ACGACGGCGCTTGTCCGCAGATGCGTCCAGCGGCTCTACAAGGTAGTTGATCGGTGATGTTTGTTGTACTACCCGACAGGGACCGTGGTACCTCGAAGAAAGCTTGCGGGAGAGTCCCGGAGGACTCGACGGAATCCATAACCACACCAATGCGTTAGGAGCAAAGCACGTAGGCGTAGTCGAAGCATCATGGCGATGTTTTTGGCGTGTCTGGTCTTGCGACGTGAACGCACGAGCAAGCTGGCGACATTCTTCAGCATGTGCAGCTGCTCGTGAGACAGTTGTCGGATAAGGCAGAATTGTGTCCATTGTGGATGATGGATCGCGTCCATAAAGAAGATAGAAAGGTGAAAATACAGTGGTGCTCTCCGTGGCAGTGTTGTAGGCATACGTGACGAAAGGCAGTATGCTATCCCAATTGGAGTGGTCAGATGAAGCGTGCATGGCCAGCATATCACCAAGTGTACGATTGAAACGCTCTGTCATTTCATTAGTTTGCGGATGATATGCCGTGGTGGTGCGGTGTATGATGCGACACTCGCTCAACAACGCTGTAATAACGTCAGAGAGAAAAAAATTACACCATCTCCCGCTAAAGGGGACCATGAGGCGATGCGAAGCCGGAGCACTTGCACGATCGCGTTCCGTTGGCGTTCGTTGGGCATGCTACCGACCTCGCGTCGTGGAACGCGAAGAGGGACGCTACGCGCGTCGTACCTTCCATCTAGCCTGGCCGTTAATTCTCACAGGGCGAGCGGGGAACGCAGTCGACAGGCGGGCGAGAAGGGGGAAGCGTAGGAGAGGAGATAGAAGGGGAGGGGACGCGCATGCGCTCGAGCTCATCGCGGCGTTGCGCAGGAGAGAATTTCGGCATGTCTAGCCCCCGTTTCAGAGGAAGAGTGGAAAGGGGGAGGGGAGAAGGGTATGGGAGAGGGAGAGGGGAGAGGGAAAGTGGAGAGGGGAAGGAGCAGGGAGAGCGGAGAGGGGGAGGGGAGGGTGAGTGGAGAGGATGTGTGTGGAGAGGGTATGCGCATGCGCAGTAAGGGTGGTCACGCCGCACACCACCACCACCGGATTGAGCTCGGCCTAGTAGTAGTAGTAAACATTTATTAAGCTGTTATATACAGAGAGGTTGTTCGGGAAACCAGCCCCTAGTGGGTGAGCTCCCTTACAATACCAGGTGGAGTCCCTAGTCAGGGACCCCATTGGTCGTTACCGCTGTCCTGACACGCCGGGCCATGGCTTTTTGGGCCGGAAGGTCCTGGAAGCCGAGCAGGGCCGCCTCCCAGTCCTCTCGGGTAGGGTTGGGGTTGGGGGGTAAAGAAGGATTGAGCTGGCATGCCCATACTATGTGGTAGGTGTCAGCCACCTCCGCACAGTACAGGCAGAGGCCGGAAAAAGAAGAATCAAAATGTTTAAAGGGCCCCTCACCAGGCCACATAGCAAATTTTAGTTAGATGCTGGAAGTTGTTGTGTGCCGAATGAAGAGCAGTATGCCGCAAGAATTTTTCAAATCGTTTCATTACGAGCTGAGAAAAACAATAATTTGTAGCGGCGCGAAACCATGATGCGAGGAGGCGAGTTTCAAACCCTTGCCACTCGCTCCGTGTAGCCTTAGCAAGCCAAATCCTTTCCCTGCCCTCTTCTCTTGACACATACGCATGTACACGTCATGCGCATGCATGGTCACGTGCGCATGACGTGCCCGAGCCAGCCCGAACACGCGAGCGGCGTTGCACGGCCGCTACCTTTTTTTTATGTAGCGTGATGTAGCGGCCGTGGGCGTTTTGTCGGCGTTCTCTGTGGTGTGCTGCCTGTTTCTGCGGGACGGGCATGAAAGTTGAGACATTTGTACGGGCACGAGAGTGGCGGTATCTTGAGCCAGTGCCGCATTAACGTTTACTTGGACGCGGTAGAATAAATTAGCATAATGAGTGCTCGAACGCGCCAGAACATTACTTTCGTTTCCAGGGCTGGCGTCTGCTCGATGCGCTAACCGCGGGGACACGAACGCATGGGAAAGGGAGGCACATTAGCCCCGCATCTCGCTGCAATTCACGAAAAAAAAAATGAAAAAGACGCGCACATTCCCTTTGTGTGTCTCATTATTTCTCTCAAGTTTTATTAATCTACTCAAGCAACAAATTACACGAACTACACATGTCGTGTCAAATAATTATCCCAGTGTCATGTGCAACTGTTGGCGACGTCAGAGCACAGTCGTCTACGTAGAGGAGCGACGTCACAGCACTACCATCTACGTAGGGCCATTTCCTCATGTACGTCATCCCCTCATTCTCTAAAGCGCGCGCCCGCGAGAGGAAGGGCAAGCAGCGTTCACCTTGAAATTTCACCCATTTCCGCGGCGCGTAGCGTTGCAAATTTTGGCAGACGTGATCGTGAACGCCCAGCGTATGCATTGGGCTCGTTAGCTCAAAATTGTCAAACCTGGTGAGGGGCCCTTTAAGCACTGCCGGGCACAGTAACGTATTCGGCCTAAGATACTTCGCATCTAAAACTCGGCCGCGATCGCTTAGGAACTCCCGAGGTGCTCCATGCCTTAAGATAAGGTTTTGCAGTATGAAACTGGCAACGTCTCTTGCGATAGCAGAAGTTAATTCAGCTGTTTCAGCGTACCGCGTAAGGTGATCGATAGCGACAATGACCCAGCGGTTGCCGCTTGGAGTGTAGGCAAGCGGACCGTAGAAGTCGATGCCGACGCGATCAATAGCTCGGGCGGTACATGGTAATGGTTGCAAGGGACCGGTAGTATGTTGAACGGGCGTCTTGCGTCGTTGGCACGCAAGGCAAGACCTGGTGTACCGGCGAACCACGGTGTAAGAAAAATAATTTAGGTGTGGACACTCCGCCCGACGGCGCGTCCACATAATGTTCGCCTCTTTCCTCCTCTCGGCCCCCATGTCGCAGCGCCTCCCACGCAACCGCGGCCGGCGCATGTACTATAGAAGACGAGCTGCGTGCGTAGCGTCCGTAACGGCGTTGCGCACGTGAGAAGTCAGCGAGCAGAAAGACTGCTCACGCGCTCTAAGCAAGACGCCGCGCTTTTACGTACGCAACGCTTTTAAGGACGCTATGTGCGTCGGGTGCGAGCGCGGTCGCGAGAAACGCGGTATGCGTTCCTTGCTCTAGTTGCTAGCGTGCATGGTTAAAAAAAAATGCAATGAGGTGAAAAAAAAAGAAGAAAAACGCGCGTTCGCCTCGTCGCAATAGGTTTCTTAAGCCCCCATGTCGCAGCGCCCCCCACGAAACTGCGGCCGGCGCATGTATTAAAGGCGAACATTATCTGGACGCGCTCTCCTTCGCGGCGGGCGGAGAGTGTCCACACCTAAATTATTTTTCTTACACCGTGCGGCGAACGAAACGGCATACCGGGCCAGCGGGAAGCTGCAAGTGAGTGTATGTCTTAACACACCGGCCTCACCACATTGCGGGTCATCGTGGAACGTGGAGCAGACGTCAGATCGGAGATGTCGGGGAATAACGAGCAACCATTTACGGCCAATGGAGCTGTAGTTGCGGCGGTAAAGCAGGTTATCCCGAACAACGAAGTGTTGTGCTTGGCGGCGAAGCGTCCGGGAAATGGGAGCGGCCGTGCGGTTTGAGAGGAAGTCCGAAAGCGAAGAGATCCAAGGGCCTTTGCGTTGCTCGGAAAGCATGTCAGAAATGTTGATGGCCATGGCACCGCTCGCGGAGATAGATAAGCAGACAGGCTCAGAAGCCAACGGCGAGCGGGATAGGGCATCGGCGTCGGAATGCTTCCAGCCAGAACGGTAAACAACGCGGATGTCGAATTCCTGTAAGCGTAATGCCCAACAAGCGAGCCGACCATTCGGACCTTTTAGGGAAGATAACCAGCATAGCGCATGATGGTCAGTCACAATGTCGAACGGACGTCCATATAAATATGGTCGAAACTTTCAGATGCCCAAATAATGGCGAGGCACTCTTTTTTAGTAACAGAGTAGTAGTTCTCTGCTTTGGTGAAGGTGCGGCTGGCATAGGCAACGACGTGCTCGTCAAAGCCATGCTTGCGTTGGGCAAGAATAGCACCGAGGCCGACGCCGCTAGCGTCCGTATGAATCTCTGGTGGAGCAGATGGATCGAAATGTCACAATGTGGGAGGCGTCGTGAGGAGGCCTCGGAGTTCCTGAAATGCATCTTCGCACGCCTGCAACCAGGCTGATAAATCAGAACTGCCGACAAGAAGGTTGGTCAAGGGGGCGATAATGGAGACAAGATTGCGGACGTAGCGGCGGAAATAAGAACATAAGCCTATGAAGCTTCGGAGCTCTTTGATTGTGGTTGGTTTCGGGAACGCAGCAACACTAAGTTTTGTAGGGTCAGGAAGGATACCTTACTTGGAAACTACGTGACCTAGGATGATAAGCTTGCGAGCTCCGAAGTGGCATTTCTTCAAGTTAAGTTGAAGTCCCGCCGTGGAAAGGCACGTAAGGACTTGCTCGAGGCGGCTGAGGTGGGACGCAAGGTCGTTTGAGAATACCACAATATCATCCAAATAGCAGAGGCAGGTGTTCCATTTCAAACCTCGCAGAATAGTATCTATCATTCTTTCGAAAGTGACAGGCGCCTTGCAGAGGCCAAAAGGCATGACGGTGAATTCATATAGTCCATCAGGCGTTACAAAGGCTGTCTTCGGGTGGTCGTCCTCTGCCATGGGCACCTGCCAATAGCCGGAACGTAAAACGTAAATCCAACGAAGAAAAGCCGGCAGATCCCACGCATTGTGGGAATCGATGTAATGCGAAGCAGCCAGCAAAGAGCTGCATACATCGCCTTGTATGTCATTGAGGAAAATGCGTGTCATGGTTTTCATGTTAACTCCTATTATTTATGTTCGTCACACAGTAACGTCGCGCAATACCAACTTCGGGGTCGATCAAGCTAGAGAAACGGCCACCAGCGCCCCATGAGCGTGGCACGGAAGTCATGCTGTACATGACATACGTGTCATGACTTTCATGTTAACTCGTGTTATTTATGTTCCTCACACGGTCACGTCGCCAGATACCAATTTTGGTGTATATCAAGCTAGCGAAACGGCCGCCAGCGCCCCATGAGCGTGGAACTTAAGTCATGCTGTGCATGACATGCGTTTCATGATTTTCATGTTAACTCGTGTTATTTATGTTCGTTACACAGTCACGTCACAAGATACCAATTTTGGTGTATATCAAGCTAGCGAAACGGCCGCCAGCGCCCCATGAGCGTGGAACTTAAGTCATGCTGTGCATGACATGCGTTTCATGATTTTCATGTTAACTCGTGTTATTTATGTTCGTTACACAGTCACGTCACAAGATACCAATTTTGGTGTATATAAATCTAGCGAAACCGCCGCCAGCGCCCCATGAGCGTGGAACTTAAGTCATGCTGTACATGGTATGCGTGTCATGATTTTCATGTTAACTCGAGTTTTTATGTTCGTCATACAGTCACGTCGCGCAATACCAATCTCGGGGTAGATCAAGCTAGCGAAACTGCCGCCAGCGCCCCATGAGCGTGCCACGTAAGTCATGCTATACATGACATGCGTGTCATTATTTTCATGTTATCTCGTGTTATTTATGTTCGTTACACGGTCACATCGCAAGATACCAATTTTGGTGTATATAAAGCTAGCGAAACGGCCGCCAGCGCACCATGAGCGTGGCACGTAAGTCATGCTGTACATGACATGCGTGTCATGATTGTCATGTTAACTCGTGTTATTTATGTTCGTCACACAGTCACGTCGCAAGATACCAATTTTGGTGTATATCAAACTAGCGAAACGGCCGCCAGCGCACCATGAGCGTAGCATGTAAATCATGCTGTACATGACATGCGTGTCATGATTTTCATGTTATGACTTGTCATTTATGTTCGTCATACAGTCATGTTACGCCATACCAATTTTGGTGCACATTCGATGAACCAAGTGACCAGGAGAGCACAAAGTCGTAGGCGGCTAGATAGATAGAGAGAAAGATACGCTCAAAGTCGCAGAAGTTCGCTAAGAAATGCTTCGCATTTAAAAAGAACTATGCTCCCTGCAGGCAGTCTAAGGCATCATCGATACGAAGGAGAGGGTATACGTCTTTGAGCGTTATTTTGTTGAGCCGGCGGTAGTCCACGCAGAACCTGATGGACCCGTCTTTTTACAGCGAAAGCTGTTATGAGATCACAACAAGGGCCGTTTTTGGCGCCGTAGTTGTCCGCCGCCGCCGCCGCCGGTGTCCGTAACCGCTATCGCGCGAAATAACTACTATGCAAAAATACCCTTACAGGCTTCATGTCGGGAAGGAACCACATTCACATATGTAATGTAGTCTGGTAGAAGAGTAAAACAACAACCACGCGTCACACAACGCGAATTTTGTAACCAGGCGTCATACAATGCGAATTGCTCAACGAGTGGGTTGTTGAATGCTTGCAACCCATTACAAAGAGCTCTGCCATAACTATTCATCGTCATCAGCCACAGCATCAACAAAGTGCAACTAATGCCTTACAGGTGTTCAGCGGGTACCACGGTTCTCCGTATAATGACGAAAAATTGCATAGTGGCTGTTTCCCTACTTCACAAAAATTATGATTTATAGCGTAGTGGGTTTCTCGCAAGTGCACTTCTATTGGTAGCCAAGGAAGCCCATAATGCTCCCATGATCCATTTCCTCAGGGTTTCAATAAAGTTAATTCCCTCTCTCTCTTTCTCACGTTAATCTATGTTATAAAGCGTGGTGGAAGAGTTAAATAACGACCGGGCGTCACACAAGGTGAATTACATAACTAGTGGGTCGTTTAATGCTTCCAACCCATTACAAAGGGCTCTGCCATAATTCTTCATCGTCATCAACCATCGCGTCAACAGAGTGCACACAGTGCTTTACATATGGTACCTCGCTTCTCCGCAGAATGACGAATAATGTCGTATTGGGTGCTTCCCAACTTCAAAAAAATTATGATTTGTGGCGTAGTGGGTACGTTGCTAGTGTACTTGTATTAGTAGCCACAAGATAGTTTATAACGAGCTCTAGAATGCGGCTTTCCTAGCTTTTGCTGTGACTGTGCTGCGCTTTCTGCACATGCCTGGCATTTTTTTCTTGACGAGGACTACCGGTGAAGCCCAGGGACTGTTTGAGGGCTTGATGATGCCACGTTTCATCATGTCGTCCACTTGTTCGTCGATGACACGGCGTTCAGCAGATCACTCGCTATATGGACGTTGTCTTAGCGGGGCTTGTTGACCGGTGTCAATGCGGTGAACGACTGCGGATGCTCGGCCTAAGCATGGCTGGTCACGGTCGAATGAAGTGCGAAAACGCTCTAGGAGGTTCATGATCTCCTTTCGCTGGGTTGGTGTGAGCTCGGAATAAATGGCACTGGAGAAGACGTCCACTAACATTATTAGCCGCAGTGGGTGAGGTGACAGCACAAAGTCGGGAGGGATGCCGTGGGATCGGGTATTGTAGCCGTGAGAACGCAGTCATAAAGTTCGTAGCTTCCTAGGCATTCTCCGCGGAGTAGTGATGGCGGGCTATCCGAGGAATTGCACACATAAATGGCCGCGTGACCATCGCAGAAAGTGATGACGGCATACGGAAGCGAGAAATTTCGACGGCGCGCAGAAGTGGCCGATGGTATAAACAAAGCAGGTGATTCCGGAGAAGAGGCACATGACACCGGGACGAGGGATGGCTGAGAAGGCGCAATGTCGACGTCAGAAGCAGCAAACACTTTACACGAAGCTCGATCATCGGAGTCGAAGCACGTCACAGATAACGTGAGTTCGGAACGAGCGCAGTCGACCACAGCAGGATTTGACAAAAGGAAATTCCACCTAAGAATAACGTCGTGCGAAGAACGGAATAAAACGACAAATTCGACGACATACAGGACACCTTGGATGACGACTCGCGCAGTGCACAATGCTGAAGGCTGAACATGATGGGACGTAGCTGTCTGCGAAGAGAGGTCGGTAAGTCGAGTGGTTACTTTGTTCAGATTTCGGCAGAGTTTTTCACTAATTACAGATACGGCAGCTCCAGTGTCAACAGGTGCGTGAACGTCAACGCCATCTATGGAGAGTTCGATTTCGTTCGGGGGACAGCAATTAGGTCTTGAAATTTGCGCCGGCAGCGCAGTTCTTGCGTCCGGAACTGCGCCTGTCAGTTTTCCCCTCGGGGTGGGATGTGACGGCGTAACATTGGAGAAATTAATCGGCGACGGGGTGAAGGCGAACGGCGTGAGTCGAATGGTCGGCGACTAGGAGGTATGTCCGTAAAAGGATCGGCAGGAACTGGATATCGAGGTTGAGCAGACAGGTAGTTGGAGGCCCCTGTATTGTCACGAGAAGGGAAGCTGCGACGGCGGCAGTAGCGAGCCATGTGACCGGGTTTGCCACATGAAACGCATATGGGCCGATTATCAGGTGTGCGCCATGGGCTGACGGCAGGAGCACTGTTGGTCGAGTAGGAAGCGTTAAACGGGCGTGCAGTTGGCGGCGACGTATAAGCGTTACAAGTTGGTTGGAATGTAGCCGGAGGCGGTGAAGCACGTGGCCGAGCAACAGCGGCAGCATACGTCAGTAGTGCTGTAACAGGCGGTTAAGTATGACTTGGTGGCAAGGCCGCGGCAACCTGCTATGCAATGACGTGACGAAGGGAAGGTGACAAGAGCGCAAGCGGCTCGGATGCCCTCGTGATTATATATAGCTGCCGTGCAACCTCCTCGCGAATGTACTGCTTTATGAGTGGCATTAAAGCGGAGTGGTCGGTGGTGTCATGGCGAAAGTCCGAAGATGAAAGATCCGCTGTGTCTTGAGCGGCGCAACGTGTGGAAGCGCGCTGCCTACGCAGCTCATCGGAGTTCTGGCAAAGCTGAATTACATCAGCGATCGTCTGCGGACTTTTTGCAGCAAGAATCTGGAATGCACCGTCATCGATGCCTTTCATGATGTGCTTGATCTTGCCTGCCTCGTCCAGAGTCGAATTGACGAGCTTGCAGAGGAAGAGCACATCTTCGATGTAGCTTGTGAAAGTCCCATATTTTCGCTTTACGCGGCCGCGCAAGCGCTGTTAAAGGGACACTAAAGGCAAACATTAAGTCGACGTTGATTGTTGAAATAGCGGTCCGGAAACCTCGTAATGCTACTTTTATGCCAAGGTAGTGCTTATTTTGAAATAATGGTCCGCATCGCGTCAGCGCACTTCAAGTCACCCGCCTGAAAGCGGTATTTCGCACGTCACTGTTGCCGTGCCCAACGTTGCCCACCTTTACTGCGTGGCGGCGTGCTCTGGCGGCGTGCACCATTCGGGCATCTGGCAACATCACATGCATACGGTATTTTGTCGAACTTTCTATCAGAGCGACTTTCACGAGCGTGCAAAACACACGCTGGCAGTACGCGATACCGAAACTACCACTGACACGCGACCACGTGAGCAAAGCAGGGCGCCGGGCGAAGCGCAGTTCGGCGAAAACGCAACTTTTGAACCACGCGCGCCGTTCCCCATGGCAACGCCAAAGAGGTTCTTCTTTCCATGAATCAAACAGAAACGAACAAACAACATTCTATCACGTCTCTTGATGCACAGGAAGGTTCTTTTTTTTATTGCAGCTAGTTTGATTACTAGTGATTAATTGTATTCAGACTCTCCCACGTCATCGGGATTACTGCCAAAATGTGCCACTCGTGGCGCTCATCGTTTGATACATTTAGCTTAATTTCTCGGTAAGTAGGGCACTGCTGTTGATAATACTGCCGTTTTAGACGTTGACATACATTGAGCTTTCACTCTGACATAAATGTTATTTGCCTTTAGTGTTCCTTTAAGCACGAAGCCGACGCACAGCAAGACGGCCAAAGACTTCCGTGAGAGTTGTCGCGAATTCTGACCACGTAGACAAATCGCTTTGATAATTTCTATACCACAGTTTCGCGACGCCGGTCAAGTAAAAGTTCACATTTGTGAGCTTGTGGCTGGCGTTCCACTTATAGTAAACGCTCACTAGTTCGTGCTCGGCAATCCAATCTTCGACATCTTGGTCGTCGGTACCACCAAATATGGGTGGATCGCGTTGCCGGAGTGCGCCAGGGCAGAAGACAGGTGCAGGCACGGGATCCGGAGTGCCCTGAGACGGTCCCGAATCATTCATCGTGAAAGGTCGACGTAGTGTCTGGCTGCGAAGTTCCAGCAGTTCCAGGGTGAGGACCAGATGCTATCCAGCACCTCCACCAGTTAAAATGGCGTGTTTTAAAGGCAGGAGTTGACCCGACGAAGCAGTGGTTTACTTTGCACACAGGCTAACACGAAGGAGGCCAGCGATTGCAGTATGTCGTCTTCCTCTTCTCTCTTGCTCGAGCCCCGTGACCACTACCACCTGTCTACTGCTTGAGCCCCGTGTCCACTGCCTTCATTACAGTGCGTATAATTGAAGTTGGGAATGACGTTGTAATGGCTACAGCGCCCTCGGTGCAAGTTTAATTAGTTTTCTACAAAGGGTGCCTTGCGGCCCTGCTCTCAACCTCAGACTTGGCTTTCTATTTCAGTCGTAACCGGTCAAAACGCGAGGCTTCCTCAAGAGAGTGTACTAGCGTAACCAATACTAGCTCTGTTTGAAAATACGCTTACGCAAATTTTTATACTAACTAGCTTTTGGTGATGTTACCATGTGAAAAAATCCCGACGGTAGAGCGCATTACAAATAAAAACTGTGCGCGCCTAGGACGCATTCAACACGTGATAATGAAGTAATGTGTGTTTCTCACTTTATTTGACTGGAGGGTATAAGGAGGCGCTAACATTTAGTTCCTAGCCAAGCTTCTTTCTTCGCAGTGGTCAGCGCACGTGTTTAATCGTCACAAGCCAGGTACTCATCGTTGGAGGCTGCGGAATGTCCTTTATGTCAGCCTTTGTCCACTGTTATCAGCACAATATGTAAGTGGTGATTGCGCTGTCGTCATCGCTATGTGCATTGAACATCCAAAGTCCTTTAGCGTAAAGCTGTAAGCCTGCAACTTGTACGGACTGGGAGTCACGCCTACGCGTTCCCCTGACAAGCGTTTGCTTGCTTCTGTTTCAGGAATGAAGTTGGGGCAAGGTATTCTGTCATCGTGCTCTCTGGTGTAACATGCACTGCAATCTCCTTCGGGTAAGGTCAGCATCAAGCTAACCAGATTGTGTACGCGGAAAACGCGCGTTTGATGACATTCCAAATAAAAACGTGCATGTAAAGTCGGCATCGAAAGTTTAGAGACCACTAGATCTGAGAAGACTGAATTATCCAGTAATTTGTGACTTAATTCGGTCGAACGGCTCAGTACATATCGCTAGCCCGTTTTAGAATAGGCCGCAAATCCAAATTAATGGCGGCCTGTCCAAGAAGCGGATATATTCAGGTTTTTATTGTGTACTTATGTTTGCATACTCTTGAAAAATGTACATCGATAGCAGTGTTGCGGAATGGGCGCCTCCATTCCATTCCAATTCCATTACGGGGAATTAGAACTTACCACAATTCCATTCGTTTCAATTCCTCGCAATGAAAAAACCTTAGCGCATTCAAACTCCGGGTATGGCCGGGCAGCTCAATTCCATTCCTGTAATTCGTCAATGTAGGAAAGGCACCTTGATAGTTTCATCCGGTTAAGAATGACCGCAGAGCTGATGTCACCAGATGCATTAAGAACTAGAAAAGTACGCAAAACACGTTACCAAGGTCAAGTGATATTAGCTTGGGGACGTATCTCCTGCAGTACACCACCCTACTAATTCCCATAGGGGCAGTTCTCCCGCTGCCTATAGCATTTGCTGGGTCAGCAAGTTTGAACGAATGGTGGTATTAATATTTTTTAAGCGTAAATGTGTGAATGCTAAAATGACGACATAGCGTATTTTTATGCTGACAAAAGTAGTGTTCAAGAAGACCAAGCAGTTATGCCATGCTTCTGGAGTGCCTAGACAGGGGCACAGTATTGCAAGAGGGTGGGGGGAGTATGAGGTGAGACGGCGGGCAAGCTGGTATACTAAAACTTGCAGTGAACACCGCCGCCGTAGTTCCGCACGACGGATACCAACGGCACAGAACCGCAGTTACGCGAAGAATAGAGACAAACTTCGGAGCAACACAGTCTATATAAGGACAGCATTGTGGTAGGCGCGTTGCCTATATAAATGTATGGTGAGGCTCTGAATTACTAATGTTTGAAGTTTGAAAAACAGCGCATAGACGAAAACGTGCTCTATTTCCGGAAAAAGAGCTTAGTTCCATTCCCATTCCATTCCTCCAAGCGTTGTCTACATTGCATTCCCATTCCATTCCGGGGTCGCTAAAATGTGGAATGATTCCAGAGTCATTCCGATTGCGGAGTGGCAACTCCGCAACACTGATCGATAGCGCGATTCTTTGGAACAAGTTGTTTTTGTCTGAGGCATGTCGTACATTTGATACGCATCAATCTTTTAGTGCCTTTACAGCTTTTAAGAGAGAGAGAGAGAGTACTTTGTAGTCCTAGCCGAGTTGAAACTTGTGAACGGGGCACAATGACTGCACACCTGTTTAGAACCAGCTGTTACATGGATCAAATGTTGCAGTGACTTTATAGGTGTTCAGAGAAGGAACATGCTGTCGTTGTGCTATAGTGCAGTTCATCGTGCAGTCATGAGGTGTAAATTTCTGTGAGAATTGCCCTAAGTTATGATTTCTTTAAATGAGAAGGTAGTCTCGAAGCTCAGAAACTTCACCCTAAGCTTTGTTGTAACTTTCTTTCAGCCACTTCGCCGGCATTCTGTTCGACACGTATATCATGGAAGATCTTGCGTATGTGCAGGGGATTTATTCGTTGCTGCAATCGCAGCTTCTCGTGGTAAGCGGCATTTGCGCAACCCCATCCTTTTGTCTTGATTCGAGCGTACTCGTCACAAGCTTACACGATGCGTCTCAATATCTATTTCAGCTCGTGTTTTTGTGCACTACGGCCGTTTACTGCAAGATGCACCCTCGTGATGTGGCGAGGATGGGATACCTGAATCCGGACGGCTCACAACGGCTTTGATCACGAAAATTTTTTTCAGACGCTGCTTAATTTATCTGTAGAAAGTCTAACATTCATCTATGACTTTTTTTTTTTCGTATGACGGGTAATAAATGCGTTTGCAGTACTTTATGTTTAGCAAATAAGCTTGACGTTTAGAGTATTAATTATACTCAACCACGGAAAGCGGCGTGATATCCCTGATATGTGTACGGTGTTCAAAATGATCAACATCGAGAATTTCTGAAATGTGACATCACAACTCGGCTGTGTCAATGAAGACCATACAGTATAGTTACCGATAGCAGCACGTTTTGTCTGACTTTGATGTGTTATTTATTGCCTGCGTCATTTTGATACGCCCCTTTTCTCAAGTCTGTAATACGTCCTACGTGTCTCTGGGATCTGAGATCGCGCAAAGTCGTTCTTGCTATCACAAGCTAGCATTTGCAGTGGCTGGTGCTGTCTTCAGAACTGTAGCGCCAAGAATCACACGGAGGGCGACAGATACGGGAGGTCACCCTCCGTGTGATCCTTTGCGCTACAGTTCTGAATTATGCACTACCAAGTAGCCGATCACTCTGTCCTCTTGAGCTATCTTCTTGTGAGCCTTTCATAGTTATATGTCTAGTTAGATAAAAAGAAGGAAAAAAAAACATGCACCCAAACGTAGGAGACAACTATCATTCGAAGAGTGAATGCAAATGACATCGCGACACTACTGCCGCAGCACTAAAAAATACATCCCTAAGGCACGAATGAAACAATTTAGTATTGAACACACGCGCTTCGCTAAGGCACGAATAAAAATTCAGTATTGTGTTGCCCCGTACTGCGTTGATATGGACTTGCAGCATTGGAGTTTGCAGGCATTGGCTTGTGGAAGGCAGAGTGCAGATGCTTTCACTATCGTCTTCGTCAGGCTTTGGGCTCGGGCTTATACGCCACGCAGCCACTGTTGGGCTAACTGTTTAATTGATCACTTGTCTTGTACGTGAGAAATCAGCAGTGGTATTGTTCATAAATTATTCGCCGCATTGTAACGGAGCGTTATATAGAGACTGTTTGCTAGCGTTTTACATGAGCATGCGTGGGGAACAGATTTCGGCGACGCCCGCTCGTCTAACGTATCCATGACACAGCACACAGCGAAGAACAAAACTTTATTTGCACAAAAAATTTCGTTGCCTCTAAAACGGGGCAACGCCGAGTGGCCGAGCCCCTATTCCAAGACACCGCTTGCCCTCGCCATCATTCCGGCCCTCCGGACCAGCCTGAGATGGACCCAGAGGGCAGGTATGGACAGCAATGCCTCTACCACATCACATGTGCATTCTCATGTGATGTGGTAGAGGGTCGGTGTGCTCCCACACCACGGGCAAATATCTTTGTGTGCTGTGGCGTAGTTGATTCAAAGAAAGTCGAGTACACTGGTGTCTGTAAAAAACGTCACCCTTACGTCGACCTATTCTGCTAACGTCACATAATTTTTGACCTTCCATGCGCAGTATCTCGCTGGAAAGGCCGACGCAAAATGCACTCATTGTCCCGCACTGGATTAGACTGGAGCTGTTTATTATCTTAATTGTATAGCCCGGCATTAAAGTGTAACTTCGTTTCACGTCCCTAACAAAACTGCAGCGCTTCGGCGAACTGGTTTAAGACAAGTTTGCTATCCTAAGCCTTATTCGACCCTTCTATACACAGCTCCAGTTTCTCAATCAATAAGGAAAGTCATAGCGGAACATATAGTAATGGATTGTTTAGATATGTTTGTGGTAACGTTGTCTTTCGAAACGGTCACCGTGTGGAAGTAATGTATCGCTAACTACTTCTTGCGCCGACGGCGGACCTTATACAGCTTGCATGATGACCGAAATACGTTTTTAGTCATGGAAATCAATATGCATGCGAAACACTAAGAGGTCCATGTACGTGTGACGTCCTCAACGACCCACCGCTCGCTGTATATAGAGTACAAACAACATGAACAGAAGTCAAAAAACGAGGACGTGTTTGGTCCACTAAAGCGAGAGCCTTTGCTGTAGATCTACAACTCAGCGGTGTTTGAATTATTGCATTTTTTTGCTGTCGGCGTAAATACACATAATACACAGCTTTTTGGGTAGGCCGAGCAATGATAGCTGTTGATGGTTTTCAACGAACTCTGTGGCACTTAAACACGCTAGGTGTCAGCAAATAGCCTCAGCTAACTTGTCTCAAGCCATCACGTGAGCACTGCGTTATATCAAACAAAGTTAAGATTTGTATGAAATGATAGCGTATTTTTACTTATTGAAAGAGGGAACATGAGGTATGTCGATTCTTTATGACTAACAAAACTGCAGCGCTTCGGCGAACTGGTTTAAGACAAGTTTGCTATCCTAAGCCTTATTCGACCCTTCTATACGCAGCTCCAGTTTCTCAATCAATAAGGAAAGTCATAGCGCAACATATAGTAATGGATTGTTTAGATATGTTTGTGGTAACGTTGTCTTTCGAAACGGTCACCGTGTGGAAGTAATGTATCGCTAACTACTTCTTGCGCCGACGACGGACCTTATACAGCTTGCATCATGACCGAAATACGTTTTTAGTCATGGAAATCAATATGCACGCGAAACACTAAGAGGTCCATGTACGTGTGACGTCCCTCAACGACCCACCGCTCGCTGTATATAGAGTACAAACAACATGAACAGAAGTCAAAAAACGAGGACGTGTTTGGTCCACTAAAGCGAGAGCCTTTGCTCTAGATCTACAACACAGTGGTGTTTGAATTATAGCATTTTTTTTTTGCTGTCGGCGTAAATACACATAATACACAGCTTTTTGAGTAGGCCGAGCAATGATAGCTGTTGATGGTTTTCAACGAACTCTGTGGCACTTAAACACGCTAGGTGTCAGCAAATAGTCTCAGCTAACTTGTCTCAAGCCATCACGTGAGCACTGCGTTATATCAAACAAAGTTAAGATTTGTATGAAATGATAGCGTATTTTTACTTATTGAAAGAGGGAACATGAGGTATGTCGATTCTTTATGATAGCGCATGGCTGGGAAAAAGAGCACCGGAAGTGGCCCCTCCCACCTGAAAAAAAAAGTTGCATCTCAGTCAATCGCTTTGCTGCCCGATGCATTTTCTTTCAGCAAGATGTAAAGCGCACTTGTACTCTAATAAGCCTTGCATAAGCTGAGACAAAGAAACAATGCGTAAAGAAGGGGCACAGTGGCATGTGCTGTCTATGTCATCACGTACGCTTGGTTTGTTGCGTGCGTGGTTGTATCAATCGTGAAACACCTAGCCACCGAAGCTTCCAACCTCACAAACGCACACGTACGTTTAGTCAGTGTTCAATGTTTACGTTGAGATATATCCTTTTCACGGAACGCTATAGTATGGCACCAACACAAGAAATACTAGGGGATAAATGCATGTTGAATTGTGGTCTTGGACGTTAGCTATACAAACTGCAAATCCTTCAACACGGCTCCCGCTTCCTTTCCGTTTTTGCGAATTGTCTTTGTTCTTAACGTAAGTGCTTGAATCACGTCAACCCTTTTCTGCAGGTGCTTTTAATTTTGTTTTATCGGTCGGGTCGCGCCGGTGCATCGCAGTAAGTTTAGAACAACAGCGTACCTGAGCGCTTGTCGTGCCGTAAGGAACGAGTTAATGCACGCAAATGTTGTCACTCCCATATCGTCCTCCCTGATGCTTGGTTTACGCAAATGTCCACGAAGTAACACGCAACGACTCACGTAGAAGAAAATAAACACAGTCGGGCACGTTATCGACAGGGATATCGACTCGCGATTCAAATAGCGCGTAGCCTAGCGGCCAGCGAGCTGGTGCCATGCATCGCACTGAGACCAGGGTGTGTTTTTTCTAAAACCATCACTCAACAAGGTGTGGGTTCGAGCTTGTCAGTACTCCATGATCAACACTTCTTGCGCAAAATTTCTTAGACAACGAACGAAACAGACACGGTGCGCCCGTCCGTGTCTGTTTCGTCCGTTTTTTAAGAAATTTTGCGCAAGAAATGTTCACCATCACTAAAGTTCAATACCGAAGGTCATGTTTAGTGACATTCTTTTTCCTCCGAAAGAATCGATTCTCTTATTAGTTGCTGGCGCAATTATACTCATAAAGTAGTCTGTACGACATACTCGTTTTCAAGATAAACACCAACCGAACGTAATAGCGGAAACAACGATAAACGTCGCCGACCAGTGAGATGGAGCACTTTCATAAGAGAGCAACGAACTGTTGCCGGGCAACAAAATCGTTATGCTGCAGCGAGTGTTTCGGTAAATGGGCTTCGTGTCGAGCAAATAATGCAGCGAGTGTTTCGGTAAATGGGCTTCGTGTCGAGCAAATAATGTCGCTGGGCCCAGAGGCGTTTTTTCTCATTTTTCTGGGGGGTAGGTGGGTGTATACGACGATGCCCTGGAGGCGACTGTGGGGGGGGGGGGGGCGGAGGAGGTGTTGAAGCCAACGTAACTATGTATCGAGGAAGGCACACGAAGTAAATAATTATCGTGCTCAAGATCCTTAGTTTAATAATTATTTACGCGAGGTTTATTCCAGGCGTATATTACGTGGTTTGAGTCAATTTAGCCGGCAATCCGCCTTTTACACTTTCCTGCGCTGCTCTTTGCCGTTTTGGTAGGGGCCGGGACAACTGGTATTTCCAGAACGAAAGCCTTCGAGACGATAATGTGTTTCGCTACTTTTCCGCTAGGGGAAGAGTGCATGCGCAGTAGCGTCGTGGAAAAGGCGGATTGGGGATGTTAAGGATTCCAGCTGGAGGGAACGACCGAGCGAACTCTCGCCCCTTCCTCCTTCTGCGTATCTGGTACCTGACGCTTTTGTTGGAGCCAAAGCTTCGACATGAGTTTCTTGCCTGTCCGATTGTCGAAAGGCTGGCTCTAACAACATAACTTGTTCGACCTCTGTTGACCACAACAAGTCGCTACCTTCATGCGAACACTGTCTTATCCGCATGTCGAGCGAAAAGCTTTGCAGCCCCTTTTCCTGCCGCGCGTCGCCCAACTCAAGTGCACGTTACTCACCTATTTCTTGATTCGGTTGCAGTAGGGTGCGATAGTTGGAATTCAACGCCAGATGTTCTCTCCGTCAAGCAGCTCGCCAGCCGCGTCGGCCGGAGCGGAAGTTCTCACGGTACTTAATCCATGAGAGTCCGTACAGCAGGATGGAGAGCGTCTTCAGCAGAATGAGCACGTAGAACAGGTTGTGCGCCAGCAACTTGTTGTTATAGTAGAGACAGGAGCCGCTGCGGCCGCATATCGACTGCCAAACCAGACAGCTGCGATCTATCACGTGCCCAAACAGCATCGGACCCGGAATGGACGCTGCGCAGCAGATTGATCGGCACGTTGTTTAGCATGAGGAGTTCAGCACCAATATGCAAGCTTACCATAACAGGAGAAGTCACATTCAGATGAGCAATTAGCCCTGCGGCACTCTACTACATACGATGTTTCCCTCGCCGTATAAAAGAGACTGCAATTTCTGCAATACTCAAAATGTTTACTGCCACATTGGCTGAAAATGCAGCAAAAACCAGCAGAATGCCCTTCCAAGCACGAACAGAAGAGCAGCGGAAGGACCCAGCTGAGAGTTGGAAGTCCTGAGCACCAGCTACGGCTGGCGAACAGAGATAGGCAGAAGTCCATGGCTGCCTGGAATGACCGACACGCACCTCCGGGCCACTCACTCACTCACTCACTCACTCACTCACTCACTCACTCACTCACTCACTCACTCACTCACTCACCCACTCACTCACTCACTCACTCACCCACTCACTCACTCACTCACCCACTCACTCACTCACTCACTCACTCCACTCACTCACTCACTCACTCACTCCACTCACTCACTCACTCACTCACTCCACTCACTCACTCACCCACTCACTCACTCACTCACTCACCCACTCACTCACTCACTCACTCACTCACTCACTCACTCACTCACTCACTCACTCACTCACCCACTCACTCACTCACTCACTCACCCACTCACTCACTCACTCACTCACTCACTCACTCACTCACTCACTCACTCACTCACTCACTCACTCACTCACTCACTCACTCACTCACTCACTCACTCACTCACTCACTCACTCACTCACTCACTCACTCACCCACCCACTCACTCACTCACTCACTCACTCACTCACTCACTCACTCACCCACCCACTCACTCACTCACTCACTCACTCACTCACTCACTCACTCACTCACTCACTCACTCACTCACTCACTCACTCACTCACTCACTCACTCACTCACTCACTCACTCACTCACTCACTCACTGTACACAAGCATGACACCAAGGCGGCACAGTACAGCGACAGGTACGACTCAACAACCAACCTAGGACCGAGAGCGGCTGCGTGTCTTCGAAGGAGACCAAGGTCTTTCCTCTTGTATGCGACTAATTCAGCTGTGATTTTTTTATTGAAAACGATGTCGATGACAGGATGAATACTGGTGGTCAACGTACGTGCTCGTCTGATAGGTCTGTCTTCAAAGTGCAATGATAGTAATTCATAAGAACTTTAGCTGGAGCGGGCTGTGAAGACCAAGCAACCTCGTGCTTGCATGACTATCATCGCCAGCTCCATACGCAGAATACAACTCGAAGAAGGCGAGGAACCTTCTATCTTTTTCGCGTACGCAACGACTACGGCCTCTTGCATCATTAGCGACTCCAGGACGTCTATCCGCAACTTTACCAGGGGCCTCATCTCGCCGCAAGCAAATCGCGTTCTCGCAAGTACACCCCCATCTCGTCGCCTCCAAGTTCAGTTAATCTGGGCCCCGGGCCATTCGGGCCTTGCCGGGACCAAAGGCGCTCGCGACGCTGCCCGAGAAATCGTCCACATGGCGTGTCACACGTTATCAGTTTGTCGTCAGTGCATGATGTGAAGACTGCCTGTCTTCAGTTCTTGCAAATTTTCTGGCTTATTATGCCTTTTCTCTTGGTGCAAATGATCTCTGACGCCTTACAAGAGGAATATACTCACGTAGTTAAAATTTTTGTCATCAGTACCTCTTAAGAGTTCGTTACTCCACGCTGCATAACAATGTTCACCACTCTGCTGCGCTCTTTAAACCTAGATGCTTACCGAAGATGCGCACGATGATCCACTTTATGGCCAAAGCCAACGAGCGCTCTTTAGGAGTGACCACCCTGTGGGAAAAAAAAAAAGAACTGTGAGGGTGGTACCACCTGCCGCATCATGCAGGGGCGTAAGCATTCCGGAACTATAGAGTGGAAGGATGGACGGCAAAACTTTATCAAGGTCCTTCGGAACAAGCTGTAGCACATAGCGGGCCACTTCCGAACAGAAAGACCAAGTCTGCTTCGCCACGAGCCCGTTGGACTGCCCATAGCTGTTCTTCGAGTCCGGGGCTACTAATAGCAGCCTCCCATTTGGACGACGTGATGCCTTCGCCACCGCGTCACGCGAGGCACCGCCAGAGCATATGCTCTAGGTTGGCTATAGACAGTTTTCACGGAGAGGAGGAGCGTAGCCTCGAACCGGTGCAATTTCACCACTCTCTCTCTCTCTCTCCACCGCGTGTCCGACCGTCCGGCCACTGCCGCTGGTGTGTGCGGATACCCCCGCTCTGCATTGTGTGGCGCGTGAGAGGTCAGTGTGTTTCCATTTTTCGACGCGGTAAAGCAATTGTGCTGCTGAAAGTCGTAATGTAGGACAATAACAAATCGACACGCTACCACTGCGCTGTGTTTGGCAGCGACAACAACCATCGGAAGCATAAAAGACTGACAGTCGAGGCATGCGAACTGCACCATGCTTTTAAATGACTTCGCTTCTCTAAGGTCGGACGCCTTCTTCTCCAACAAATAGCATATGTGGTGTCTGCACTTATGGCCGTTTCTTCAAGTCATCACATCAGCTTGTTATTGTGCTTAGGTGATGGTACGCTTTATCATCTGCACCAAAGGGAACCGCTGTCAAAGCTGACGATTAATACACAAAATGTTTGGGCAATTGTTGCTTTCTCATAACATTAACATCTCTTATTTCTATGCTACAGCACATTATTAATGAGAACTAACAGACAATAACGCCAAGGAAAGTACAGGGGGTGTTATCTGTAGTATTTAGAATATAAATGTGAAAAAAGTAAAGTGGACGAAAAGATGACTTGCCGCCGGCAGGGACCGAACCTGCGACCTTCGAATAACGCGTCCGATGCTCTACCACTGAGCTACGGCGGCGGTCATCCTCCCGTCCACTTTCTGGGGTATATATGTTGATTTAAACCTAGGAGTGTTAGTCAGCGCCAATCGCAGCCATGGCGGCGAGTGTGGAACACTCTTTTTTTGCCTGTTGGCGTCACGTAGCACGTGATCTTTTTACGAGTTGGCAGCTGACCAATAATCCCTCGCATACTACCTGAAGGCATTAAGTCTGCCAGGACGAGACCCTCGCTATGAATGAAGGAAAGCAGATGATGCGAGGGATTATTGGTCAGCTGCCAACTCGTAAAAAGATCACGTGCTACGTGACGCCAACAGGCAAAAAAAGAGTGTTCCACACTCGCCGCCATGGCTGCGATTGGCGCTGACTAACACTCCTAGGTTTAAATCAACATATATACCCCAGAAAGTGGACGGGAGGATGACCGCCGCCGTAGCTCAGTGGTAGAGCATCGGACGCGTTATTCGAAGGTCGCAGGTTCGGTCCCTGCCGGCGGCAAGTCATCTTTTCGTCCACTTTACTTTCTTCACATTTATATTCTAAATACTACAGATAACACCCCCTGTACTTTCCTTGGCGTTATTGTCTGTTAGTTCTCATTAATATTGTGTCTAACAAAGATAAACGAGCCCTTGAAAAATCATCTGCTTTCCTTTATGCTACAGCACATGATTTACAATGCCTGCGGCTAGAAAATGTCCCATCTTGGTGTGTGCAATTACGAGATTATCGAATTAGAACTTTCCAATCGACATGACGGAAAGGCCCGCATGACACGTGTTCTTTGGCGCAGGTACACGCCGCTAACGCTTCGTCGAGAGCACATTCTTTCTCAACTTGTCAATTTTGTGACGATAACTGGGGTAGCGCTACGACAACCGCACATTTTTTTCGCGCGGCAACCTGGTTGTCGTGAATAATCGACCCACGTTCGTTAAAGCCAGGTCGTTACCTGAACACGTGCGCTTGTCGTAATGCTTCTCAAATACTCGCCAAAAAATAAACTCACAGTAATGGTACCAAAAACAGGCGCCCTTTCGGCGTATAGCTCTAGTGACGGGTACTCGCGTCGAAGCGAATTTACGCCATGCCGTGCTTCCAGATGTGCAACAGGCTTATTTTAATTTTACAATTGTGTTGTTTCTACGCAGAATTTTGAGCTCACCCACTGTATATCTTTTTCTTATCTTGCGCAACGATCAGAGGAGACAAGCTTTTAACTACGACGACGACACGAATCAACACAGGAATCGGTGTTTGTGCTAACTTCGTTCCACGAAGTTTGTATTGCAACGTGCCAAGCGTAACCAAATAGTCTGTTAGGGATTTGAGTTACGTTGAACTTAAATAATCACGACAAAGAAACCAGAAAGTCACCTCAAACACTAATGCGCGCACCTAGCGTGCAGCCGGACAATGGCCTACGTGTTCGCTCGTCTCCATTTACGTTTCACCGATTACTTCGAGGGTTGTCCTAAAAGTTGACGCTATTTTATAGTGCATATTCCAAGATCCCCACAAGGCCAGCTATAACAAAACATACAAAGCAATTACTTATTTACACGTGCTGCTTAAGAACTGCATTGACAGTCTATCTTAACATTTTGTCATTTTCTCTCTCTCTCTTTTCCTGTCTTTCAGTCCCCGATCCCCGTCCCCACGCAGCGCAGCAAGTCAGCGAATTTACACACGCCGGCTAAATTCTCTGCTTTTCTATAAAGTGTTCTCTCTCTCTACTCATCGTCGGCGCTGCTGCGGGAACGTCTCGTGGGCCGCCGCTGCATGCTGTTTCAGCCATTACTACCGCCTTTACACTCGCGAGACGTTGCTCTGTTTTTCCCGTGTACCGCGAAGAACAGCAATACCTTGAGAACTGAGCGTATGCGCTGCATACACCGCTGCGGTACCCCACATACCGGAAGGACGGCGAAACATCGCAGACGCTAGACGGCGCTGCGGCGGTGAGGTGCTTTAAAAATGGCAGCCTCCTTGGGAAATTGGTGTATACCTGAGCAAAGCGGAGGCGAGCGGCGCCAAGTTGAGGAAGTTCGAGAAGAGCGCGAGGAACAGTCCGACCGTAAAGTAAGGGAGAAGCGTGCAGCCCGTGTTGCACTTCTTGCGGCGACCTTGCACGTTGAAGAAGGTGCCGTTGGGCAGCTTCTCGGGTACGTGTTGCACTATGCAGCTGCAGTTGGTGTACACCTGTGTGCGGAAAGCGAAGGCACGATGGAGTGCCTGTATCAGGATCAAGGCACTGCTTTACCTAACGCAGCAGGTGAGTTGAGACTGGTTACCGTAACGCGTATAACTGTTGGAAGTAAACGCCATCCCGACATTTCCAACTGGAACTTGCGGAAACGCAGACCACCTTTTGAGATATACACATAAATTTTACGCCTACCTTACCAATGCTGAGTTACAGTTGTGTACGGCGGTAAAGTTCAACAAAAGGTCAACAAAATGGGTAAGGGTCAGACGCCAGAATTCCTGGATTTGAACCTTTCCCTTCTACTATTTTTGCCCACTGATTATTGCACAAACCTGGGCTTTTCCTTGTTGAAAATAAGTTTTCCCCCCCAAAAAATAAGGCGCAAATTTTCCAGCATTATCTATTCTTCCATTCTAATTAAAGGCCCTTTATCTCAATATCTACGACAGACTGTTGTGCGTGTTGTGCCATTTGCAATGAGCAAAAAAGCATTAAAAAATTAATCAGCGGTGATATTGCAACTGTCATAGTGATCGAGATGCTGTTGCACGGGCGAGAAATCTTGATGTACTTGGTGTTTGCAAACAGCTCATATTTATCACCTTCCAAGAGAAATAAAAGAAAATTGAAGCAACATTCTTAACCTTTTCAAAGTTACGAATGTGAGGAAAATTGCTACCTCCAGTGCGGAAATTGATTTTATATAGTATTTACAACAATTAGAACAAGGCACAACATTAGAACAAGCGTTTAATATTCTTTATTATTTGAATAGGCTAAAAATAGGCCCTAGAAAAACTAGGGTTCGGAAACATGGTGTCCTTGGCCGAAGAGGATTGTTGATTTGAGCGTAAACATAGGTGCTCTTTTTTTCTTACGTTATTGTTGAAGTCATAGAACTTTGAAGTATTGATTGGAGGCATGTAGCGCTCATGTGCACCCTCGTTTTGATGTACCGATTCTCTTATGAGTTAAGTATCGATTTTGGCATTCGTTAAATCCATACAGGATTTCCCCTATTTTTATTTCTTTCGTTTAGTATTTCTTTGGAGTCAACACAGTGGGTCAATACAGTGTTGCCGATGCAGTGACCAGTCACGCACACAAGAACTTGTGCATATGCGAGCTCATTATCATATTTTAGAGATTATCTTGTTTGATGTGTAAATTGATTCATTCAGAAGAAACATAGCTTCATTGATTGATTGATTCTTACCCTCGCTCCTCCTTTTGCCAAGCGTGTTTCACATCCGGCCAGACAGGGAGAGAAAAACACGGTTCCATCCACCGAACACACTGGGTTGTACACGCTCTTGTGGCAGTTGCAGTGCTCGTTGCAGGGAAACACGAATGGGTCCGAGCCGCTGCGCAGTTGAAGTGAACATCGATTAACTTTCTCAAATATTACATGGGCGAACCTACAGCAAACTGTGTGCCACGTCTGTAGTCTGTGCCGTCTCTGTGTTTGGCCATTGGCCTCGAGTTGTTAACGATCGACTAAAGAAATGAAATGTTAATATGGGCAGACAAATCGCCTTCGCTCTTGCTTTATTTTAAGGTGAGTCATATGGCGTGTTTTTTTTTTTCTGGGCAGCCCATGCATTATCCTTACGTGAATGTTATTTTTGTGCATTTTTGTAGAAATCAGCCCAAATAATAAAAAAATAAGAAGAAAACAGTAATGAAGAGAAAGGAACAGCTCCGCGTTTGTCTTTCCTTGTATTAAGTGTTTTTTGGTAACACATACCTGGACACAGAAATGTAGAAGAAGAAATTTTGCAATACCGAACTTTTCGACGAGAGGAATTATCTACAAGTCTATCGAGACAGTACTTGTTCAAAAACTTTTCATCACTTCAACGACTTCAGATTCTATCCTTTCCTAACTGTCTGTCTCGCTCTAATCTCTTGGAGACCAACGCAGTCAGCTCATCACTCTGTAGTGTACGCAAGCTTACTTCAGCATTGCCGGGATGTTAACGGCAAAGGTTGGGTCCGGGCAGTAGTTTCGGAACATGAATATGCACACCCAGGGCACAATGCTCACGATGAGGCACATCTTGATGATGCTTTCGCAGGACATGTTTAGACGCGTCACCAGGTGTCCACCCAGGAACGTACCACCACATCCTCCGGCGATGGCAATTGCACCTTTGACGGGAATCGAAATGCCTTCTTAGCACCGACAGTTTGATCACATGCCAACGGGGTGAGCTAACAACACAATAGAATGTGGCGACCAACACATGGACCGAAGTAGAGGGTTGAGATTTCGCGTTTCTTATGGAGACCATTCAAGGCAATGTTATTAATGTAATGACACAAATGTCATAAAACCTAACAGGTAAATCACTGTTTATTATTACCTTACGGTTCCTTTAAAAGCCAAAGAGTAGGCTTTTGCAGTAGCCATTTCACTACGGTGAGCTATTAGACAAACGTAATGGAAAACACTCACCCAAGACAGCCGCAGCTTTCGACGAACTGATGGCAAACTGAGACTCGAAGAACTTCGTCGAAATCTGCGTCACAGCGTTTGTAAGCATGTCTGAAAATAAATGAAAGAAAGCAGGTTAAAAGTCTGCAATAACGACCGCGCAGTCCCTCCATTCTGTAAACAGGAATATGAATGCCGTTGACGTGAGATATGCCATGCCTGACGACTCGACCAACAAATTTAGGAATATTTATCCTACACAGGCCTTACGAGCACCCCCGTGAAAAACGTACTTGATCCTTATTCAAAATATATTACAAATTGTGAGCTGATATATTAAGGTGTTACAAAGACAGATGGTAGTGACACTGCTTGAAGCAAGAAGGGATGAGAGATCGTTGCACAGGAAACATCGCTGGAGGCAACGACTTTACTACAACAGGGCTTGTCTTCGTCAGGGCCATCGTTGCCTTGGCCCTTTTGCCGTAATGTTTTCTCCAGCGACATTATATGTTCAACAATTTGTCATAACTTCTTGGCTCACACATACTGTCCCCTTCACATCAAGAGAATACAACAGGTTGCTTTAAGGACTGCTGGGTTAGCATTGATAACCATGTGAACCTCATCATTATAGACGTCAGACTCTGCCCAGGCGGCGCTGCGAAAAACACCGCCACCAGCGCCCTCATCGTAGCCCTGGCCCTAACTGGGTAGTGCAAAGAGAGCCGCCCGCAAGCGAATGTGCATAGGCCGCAATATAACCCTCCTCTTTCGTTGGTGTCGAGGCGCGGTTTCCTGAAAATCAAGGGCCTGGAAAGCTTCTTCCGCCAATCCACGCTTCAGAAACAAAGGAAGCTGATCAAAGCGAACTGCGAGTACAATGCAAAATAAGTTTTAGTTATTCCCGCGCGCTGCAACTCGCAAGTACAAGCGAGCATCACACGACACCGAGTTCGAGGCAAGCCCTCCGACATCCGTTCTCTAGAGTCTAAATGCGTTAAAATCGGGTGTATACGTATGCCACAGCGATAAAGTACCTACATACACGATCAATTTACTTAGCTATGCATCTTACGATCAGTGGTACAAAACTCGGTTCATCAGGGGCGAATGGCTCCGGCGATTTTCGCCTTTTCAGTTGCATTCTCCCTTAATTCATCTCTCGCTTCCTGTGCATTGGAGTGTTTTATTACGCATCCTCAAATGGTCTCTTGATGGTCGTCTTCCGTTTGTATGTACTGCAAATGGGGATACGTGCGTGTCTACTTTCGCGGGGTACAACCAAAGGCAAAACAAACCTGAAGGGGGTCACGACCAACATTCTGCGATTTACTTGTATGATGCACGTAGTGTCAGCTAGTTAGAACCAGAACTCTGAGCCTTCAAATCGTACATACGTCCGTGATGCTGTGTTCTGACGACCAACTCGTCGCGGTGTGCGTATCACGCGTCTCCAGTCTGCCTCTAGCTGCTCACTTCGTGTTACACGACAAGCACCGCGGTGAGAGCCTCTGCTGAGCTTCATAGTCAAGGTTACCACGGTTTTGCATCAGGGCTACGCAAAACAACAGCAGAGCCACACATTCATGCCACCGGCTGTGGAGAACGCGGGTACTTCGCTTACCCAACACGCTCGCAACGGCCCGTATCCAGCGCTCTCGCCTTTCTTCTTCGTACGACAACTATGGAAATCGGTAAAACTGAACGTTGTTATTCAGTCTTTTGCGTCCGTGGCAATTCACAACGCAACAGTGCGTCTTTTGCGGAGTTTCTTCGTAGCGTGCGGAGGGCTCTCGTCTGCTGCTGTTTTCGCCGTCGTTCAGGCGAGTGATCCAGCAAGCACTTCACGACGGCTCGGTGGCGCATCCGACTAGCGGAGAGCAATTCACAGCTCTCGTTCTGAGTGCTAATTGCGCAAACACACGCGATATTAAGCTCAATCGTTGTTTCGCACTCGCTAGTTGCACCTGGTCCCATAGCAAACTGTGCGAGAGAGTCGGTCTATGCACTACCCAATACTTCTCCGACAGGTGGCGCCACACATCTTGGAAACTCCAGAGTCTGACGTCTATATATATATGATATCTCATACTGAGCTGATCAGGGCAACAAGGCCAGCAATGTGTGGTATGAAGGTTAGCGGCGGAATTCCAACTCCGAACGTACGTTTGTCGCCACTTGAAGTTGTTGTCTTATGCAGCTCGTCAAGGCTCTTCCTTCTATGCTCAGATTCACGGTTAAAAGAGCGTTGAAATAAGTAGCAGCCCGTGCAATCGCACCTCCGTGCATTCTACTCGTTAAAGAAGACAATGAACAAACTTTAGCCAAGTAATTTCTTAAGGCTTCGTACTCACAGTCCGCGGTTCCAGCCAAGGCGAGAGATAAGAAAGTGGCGTTGCTGAGGATTCCGTAGATAGCTCCGGGCAGCTGTTTTATGGACGTGTCTTTCATGACGTGCTTTCCTAGACGACTTTCTTTCTTCTTCTCCTCGAGCAAACTGTAGTAGCCTGGGAACGCGTGGAGAAATTTTGTGTGCGGAAGCTCTGCAGAAACTCTTCGTTGTTGTTACAAGCGCACGGAACAGAATGCACACCGTGCGTCCTATGTAAGTTGCGGCAAAATTTTAAAATGTGGTGCCACGTAACAGGACATCGACAAGCTGAGGTTTCTTGCCATCGCTTGGAGCCAGCAACACTACTTTCTTGTGTACCTTGTTTGATTGCAAAATTGGTTATTGTTATTTAATGCACTTGTCGAACACTTTAGCGGAGGCAGAGATGTCACTGAGAAAATTGCAAGCCAACCCGGAAAATTTCTCAACTGGCTTGTTGTTTCTCTATACGTGTAACGTCTTTTTTTTCCAAGCCTAAAGATGCGCCCCCTCCCACCCCCCCCCCAAAAAAAAAAAAAAAGAATTCAGCCAGTTCCCCGCCGTGAAAACCAGCGGACAGTGAAGCTGTAATGATGAAGATGATGATGATGATGACGACAACTTAGGGTGCAAAAAGGTCGTCATCATCATCATTATCATTCCGTTTTATTTGTTCCTTTAATCACTCCGCCCTCTGGGCACGTGACCTGCGTGACGCCTACTACTACTACTACTACTACTACTACTACTACTACTACTACTACTACTACTACTACTACAACTACTACTACTACTACCACTACCACTACCACTACTACTACTACTACTACTACTACTACTACTACTACTACTACTACTACTACTATTCCTCCGGCCGCGGCGGCTGCATTTTCGATGGAGGCGAAAATGTTTTTGGGCCGTGTACTTAGTTTTAGGTGCACGTTAAATAGCCCCAGATGGTCGAACTTTTCGGAGCCCTCCACTACGGCGTCTCTTATAATCATGTGGTGGCTTTGGGACGTTAAACCTCAGACATTATACTACTACTACTACTACTACTACTACTACTACGACGACGACGACGACGACGCCGACGACGACGGCACAGGGTAAGACAACTTCGCTGTAGAAAGAAAAACAATAAAAATCACAGCATATCCACGGAGTGATGATGATGAGTGGGCGAAGCTGCGGAGGTTCATCGGTAAACCGTGAATCTTCCGTGAATTCTGCCCAGTACATCATCACCGACGTGAGATCGGGCGCGTTTATACTAAAGGTTCGATGAGTTATGACGACTTGCAGCGCACTTTAATTTTACATGTACGCTGTGAATTTTCATTGTTTAGAAAACCATTGCTTAGAAAACATCTGGCGTCTTTCGTTAAGCAGCTGGCGTCTTTTCGTTTTGTTTTAGAAACATCTGGCGTTCTTTCGTTTTGCTTTTACAAAACATCTGGCGTCTTTTGTTGGTTTATTTCATCAATCAACGGCGTTTTGAACAAAATTTTTATTGTTTAATCACGCACAGGAGAAATCTCACCAGGCACTACCTTGGAGGTAAAGAAAGGCTGCTAATGGGAATGAGAGACAGAAGAAGTCGGCTTTTAGCTAACGCTGCGAATTTTTTATTGTTCAACAACGCACAGGAAAAATCTCCCACCGGCACCACCTTGCAGGTCAAAGCGTAAGACTGGTTACATACTACGCTACGAGGGACGAACGGGTGCCGCTATAAGGAGCTTCGCCCATAAAAGTGCCGGCACTTTTTCTCCCTCTTTACTAAATAACAGTAGGTTATTGTATCAAATTGAATTACCCTTTTGTCCATGTACTTGGACCTTTTACTTCGAGTATCTCACCGACATCATTAAAGAAAAGATCTTTCGCGTTAGTAACATGCTATTATTCACTGATAAAAACGGACTTGCGTACGAATACGCTGTTCGGCTGCTTTCACGTATCAAGATGATGTAGTGTACGGTGTATTCACTTGACGCTCACTTGGCATGTGCTTGGGAAAGAACATGGACGGGATGCCAATGGTAAGCATCGTCAGTCCGGACCCCAGGAATCCGATCCACCATGCTCCAACCCAGACGGCGCTGCCTGAAGTGAGGCCCAGGCTGCGTATTCAAAGGTGCGCTAGACTGTTGAGACCTGGTTCGTTTTGGCGATACTGGTGATTTCACTGAACTCAAACGCCAAGACTGCAACCACATCTGACCCGCAGCGGTGATGTAATTGTTATGATGCTCGACTGCTGCACCGAAGGTCGTGAGATCGAATCTCGGCCGCAGCGGCCGCATTTCGATGGAGGCGAAATGCTAGAGACCCGTGTATTTAGATTGAGGTGTACGTTAAGGTAATCGAAATTTCCGGGGCCCTCCAGTACGGTGTCCTTCACAATCATATCGTAGTTTTGGGTCGTAAAACCCCAATAATTGTACATTATTATGCGCTCACGTCAGCAGACACGCCTTTCAATGAGACTCAACTGGCAGCCGTCCCAAGTTTACGATTTTCCCAAAATATCTGCACTATAGGTCATTTCCAAGACACATAGTTCTTATTTTCCAATCGGTACGAGTTCGTCGAATTGTCTCCGTTTAAATATTAAGACCTAAGCTCTGTTGTACTCCACGATAAGTAATTCTAGTTACCCATACAGTAGCTTGGTGGCTATATGATGTCGCGCTGCCGTGCTACAGGACGTGGTGTCGAGCCCGGCTGCGGTGCGGCAGCATCTAAGGGGAGGGGGTGTGGGTGGGGGCAGAATGCAAGAAACACACGTGTACGTATTTAGATATTTGCGCGAGTTAAGAAGTAACAGGTAGTCAAGACTGATCCGAAGGCCCATCGTAATAAGGCCGCTGTTACGACATGTACAACCAGAAAATTTATATTTTCTGGTTGTACATGTTCGTATATGTCGGAGCACATACGGATGTCGTTAACTCCCGGCACCATGATGCCGAGAGTTAACGCGCGTTTCCGTATTATTTAGGCGGAAGGCGACCTTGGGCGTAGCGGTTTCTTGCAATGGTAATGCATAAAGTGTGCGTTTAAGTCTGCGCGAGAGAAAGGGTGGGGATATGGTATCGCGCTTTGTTGAAACTGTGTAATCTCAACCGCCGTGTCTGAAATTCAATCTTCGTGTAGGTCTGCTGGCCTCCTAATTATGCGCGTCGAGCAGGCATGGTGGTGGTTTAATCTAATCTAAAGCAATTAAAGCCATGATCTCGGTGAGATCCGCGCATGAGCCCCCACGCTGTTTTCCTGTAGAGTAATCAGCGACTGCGATTTCTACACCAGTTCCCGCAAACATTTTTTTCATGCGAAGCTTTTTACGACTCAAAGATTTCGGTGCCGCTGTCGTACGCGAAATCCCGGTGCTGGCGAGCGTACAAAAATGAGGCCCTCCAGTGTGCGCTGGTCACGCGCGTATTTGCATGCGCTGTTTTCCAATAAATCTTGCTCTCTCGATCGTGGGCGTGTCGATCAGCCGTTTCTCATACGGCATCCTGATCTTTTACCGATGTGTCTTGTAAATTCGCGTTGCCACATCTCATTGCTGCCTGAATGTGAACGCATGACCGTCACTGTTGCCTGTAGCAAATCAAGTGTTGCGCTGCTAAGCACGTTGGTGAAGGCCCAATTCCCGGCATGGAGGAAGGAAACCTTAAGAGGGAGAACTGCGCAATGTGATGGAAAGAAAGAAAGAAAGAAAGAAAGGAAGAGAGGACGGAAGGAAGGAAGGAAGGAAGGACGAGATAAACAAAGAGAGAAAGAAAGGAGGCGATAAACAAAGAAAGAAAGAAAGAAAGTAAGTAAGGAGGAAATAAACAAAGAGAGAAAGAAAGAAAGGAAGGAAGGAGGAGATAAACAAAGAGAGAAAGAAGGAAAGGAAGGAGGGAGGAGATAAACAAAGAGAGAAAGAAAGAAGGAAAGGAGGAGTTAAACAAAGAAAGAAAGAAAGAGAGAAAGAAAGAAAAAAAGGAAGGAAGGAGGAGATAAACAAAGAAAGAAAGAAAGAAAGAAAGAAAGGAGGAGATAAACAAAGAGAGAAAGAAAGAAAGAAGGAAAGGAGGAGATAAACAAAGAAAGAAAGAAGGAAAGGAAGGAAGGAGGAGATAAACAAAGAAAGAAAGAAGGAAAGGAAGGAAGGAGGAGATAAACAAAGAAAGAAAGAAGGAAAGGAAGGAAGGAGGAGATAAACAAAGAGAGAAAGAAAGAAGGAAAGGAGGAGTTAAACAAAGAAAGAAAGAAAGAGAGAAAGAAAGAAAGAAAGGAAGGAAGGAGGAGATAAACAAAGAAAGAAAGAAAGAAAGAAAGAAAGGAGGAGATAAACAAAGAGAGAAAGAAAGAAGGAAAGGAGGAGATAAACAAAGAAAAAAAGAAGGAAAGGAAGGAAGGAGGAGATAAACAAAGAAAGAAAGTAGGAAAGGAAGGAAGGAGGAGATAAACAAAGAAAGAAAGAAGGAAAGGAAGGAAGGAGGAGATAAACAAAGAAAGAAGGAAAGAAAGAAGGAAAGAGAGGAAAGCAGTTGGTCAGGCACGCACACGCCAAGCTTCCCTTGCCCCCATTTTCTCGATACGGGAAGGGCACCTAAATTATTTTTGTAGATGATGTAGCTACCAAGGGAGGCCGTTTAGTCAGGTGACCAATATAGGCCCTTGCGTCAGTAACAGTAACAAGTTCTGGGATTTAACGTCCCAAAATCACGATATGGTTATGAGAAACGCCGTAGTGGAGGGCTCCGGAAATTTCGACCAACTAGGGTTATTTAACGTGCACCTAAATCTAAGTTTCTTAACCTCTAGCCTTCTGGCCTCCATCGAAAATGCGGCCGCCGCGCCCTTGCAGCAGTCGCACCGGCGTATCCAGGTTTCAAAATGAGCGAGCGACATAGAAGAGCATGCTCACTGTTTGATGTCTCTCGTGACGTCCACGTAGAACCTCAAGAATAAGCCAGACGCCATGAATCCGAATCCGGGACCCATGACACCCATACACGAGAATACACCTGGAAATAGAAGTTGTCCATCATTAAGTGTCACTCTGCGCTGCGTAGCAAAGTAGGCGATTTCGTTTTCACAGGTTCGAGCTGGCTGACCGTGTCATAACTGGAAATTTTTAGTCCGATGAGTTAACAGGCATAATTTTTGTCGTGCTGAATGTTAAACTTCAATGCAAAGTAAGGGTGCTGACGTTTCTCTAATCTTAACGACATGATGTAACATTTTATTGCTTCCACAAGTAATCAGCATAACAGGTTGACCATTTATCCGGGCTTCAGCAGGAGCCCTAATAAGGGGAAGGAATATATAGAAGCAGAAGAAACTATGGTACTAGACAGAATATCGATATCCCTATAACAGATGTGTTGTTCTTGAACATTAAACACCACGTATTCTTTGACTGACTAAATTATGACATCATGTTTTTGACATGACAAGAATTGTTTCTGCCCACTATGTCATCATACCGTGTTTTAATGCTCTAAGCTTCGCGTACCAATCTGTATTCCTCCTATCAACGAAAGGGAAATACTCTCAGCCATTCATTCGCAGCGCGAAGCTTCGTGGAAATCCGTATAATCCTCCACGAAAATCTTGCTCTTTTATGAACGTTCCTAAAATTTGCATTCCTCCGCAGAACTGATTTGAGATTTTTTCTTCTGTACTTTTTAAACGTGGCAGGCGCAATGACTTCAACAGTTCCATCTGCTGCAGCGTGACTTTTAAGGCGAAAGCCTTAGATCCTTCATCAAATGCGAAATTGACCGTTGGCGTCGTCGACAACACGAGTGATGCAAGAAATCATCATCACGTGATGACATCACCATACGACGTCGTCATGAGGTCGCAGATCGCCAGAATTTGTGACGTCATCATGATGTCACATGACGACGCCATCACATGACATCGCCGCTTGGTCAAACGTGCGCCGATCACAGAGGCAGTGCAAAACGAGGTGAGGTGCAGGAAGTTTGCAATGCCTCCGATCCTGGAGGCAGTGCAAAACAGTGTTGCCAACCAATTTTTGGAAAGTACCCTCCGTCACGGTCAACATTACCCTAAACATTTTTTTTATTACCCTGCATTTTACCCTACGCCTAAAATAGCACAGTTCGATAATAATGGCATACAGACTATACCTCACTGTACGACATGCAGACGTGTGGTGGCGTGGAAGTCTCTAACGACTTCAGTGCTTTGAAAATTGTGGCATTCTTTTTCTAAAAGAGCCAAGTCCACACTAACTGAAACTGAGAAAAACGCAGTTTTTTGCTAGCGACAATGAAGTCAGGCCTGCTCCAACAATTTATTGCCAGTGCGCTTGTGTCACCAAAATACCGGAAATTTATATTGCGGCTAAAATCTGTATAGCTTGCTATCTTCGGATTTGGGAATAAAATTTAGATTTGACTCATATAGATTGGAACATTGCATTTGGGCTTGAATTAGCTCGTAAAAGAAGTCTAAGTGGCAGCGAATTAACGATATAGCAATAATTTGCGACAGAATTTACACCGCCCTTGTGCTTCCATCTGTTTCGTCGTTTGGTGAATGGGCGTAATAGAGATGCCTAGAGTTGTAGAGTGGGTGGTCCTTGCAGGCAAAAGGCGCACCATTCCGGACTGTTGCTTCCGCTCTGCTGCTTCTTCTTAGCTAGTTTTATGCCACGCCGTTTCGGATTAGTTCTTGTTCTTTAAAGAATAGATTGATGTCCAATATCTTCATTTCAGTTGTCTTCTATTTCACTTATACCGTCGGGGAGCGAAAGAAGGACATGATGCTGTAACGCAAAACTCGAACAGAAACACTTAGAGGCAGAAAGAAGTAGGAAAGTCGTCCTCTTCTTTATATTCGAGTTTTGTCCTACAACATCGTGTCCTTCAGTAAGTACCAACTTGCCCGAGAACAACTAATTGTGGAAAGAAAGCATCACAGCAAAGCAACTAGCACACAAATGAAACAGATTAGATATGGCCATATTGGTTATTTTTGGTCACGATTGATGACGCAGCGCTGGTTTAATGGATCTGGCTCAGTTTTATTTTAACAGGTGCAAGGTGTGGCTAAATTTTTATTCGAAACTGCCTTTTTGGGTTCACGTTACAATCAAGAACCACCGCATTTTAGTTACGACTATTTTAAAAGTGAAAGATACATAGGCGGGCTTTACGGTCATATGAAATTTAGCCCAGTTTCACTTGCTAGATTAGGCTCTTTTAGAAAAAAAAACGCCACAATTAGTTTCGAGAACAGACCAAGGAACATGAAAGACAGCAGATGGGAAAAGAAAGCGTTCCGGTATTTTCATGAGAAGACCGTTGACTCACAGCTGAGAAAAAGAACTTGGAGACTCATCAGCTAGTATACGGCTGGCAGTGATATGCAAACAAAGAACATTAAGTGAAAAGTCAAAGAGGCGGTAAACATTTATTGGAATAGCAACGATGGAAAGAAGACCGGCTCTGAGTAACTACCGAAAGGGTAAAGACGAAATAGGCAAGGACACATTTTATGATATTTCAAGCGGAAGTGCTTTGCACTTGCGTTGATACCGACGGTCACTTTTCGTGCTTGATGAGGATATAAGGCTTTCGGCTTAATAACTGGAACCGATCGCCGTTCAAAAATTCATAAGCCCCTCCCCACAACGAACGAATGGAAGACGACGGCGAGGAAAAAAAAACATCTATGGGAAAAAAGAACATTGCTGGCACACGGATCTGTGATGTATTACCTTTCGTCTCTGTTCTATGCTGGTGACACGTGAATTGAAACATTTGCAATTTTATTCAAAGAAAGATTTAGTCTTCGGAACTCTTTAGAAATATCACGCTCAGAGATGCCGCGTCGATCGTCTACATTTTTTTGCTGATCGATACCGAGCGAAAAGTGGACATTACCCCACGTCCGATAAGAAAATCGTATTCTCGCCCTGCTACCCCACATTTCCCGGGAAAATCCTAAAATACCCTACAAGTAGGGTAATTACCCTACAGTTGGCAACACTGGTGCAATACCACGTTAGGTGGAGAGTGCTTTTTCGGATAAGGGGGACGGAGGATCAATACATCGACTGAGAAGGAAAAGCGAAAGATGGCTTCGAACCGTCTTTGGCGGTTGCGTGAGGGACCATGTGGGTTTAAGAGTGGCTGCTTCCTTTTTACAGTGAATTCAGGGGTGTCTTCTCGTTGGTTAACCTTAGTTTAGTTAGCTTTTAGTTTAGGTGCCGTTTAAAAGCACCGAGCTTTTACCCAGGTACGTGGAGACCATCCTGGTGGGCACGTTCTCGTCCAGGTACGAGACGCCCAGCGTGTAGAATGGGGTCGAGCCGATGCCGTGCAGGGCGTGTGCCAGCATCAGCAGGAACCGGTAGTTGCGTACGTCACCGCTGAGGCAGAGGTCGTCCGGAAGTTGACCCGCCGGACAGAGGTCCTGCAACTCGGAACCCCACTGGTAGGAGGGCGCGATGAAGTGGACCGAGCTGAAGAGGAGGGCGCCCACGCCCACGGTCAGGACGCCGACACCGATGAACACCGGCTTGTTGCGACTGGTGCCCATGAAAGCGATGGGCGCGATGGCGATGCAGTTGGCCACGTTGTACGTGCTGATGATCATGGCGCTCTCGAAGCTGCGGAGCTGAAAGCGCCGCTCGAGCGTGGGCAGCACCACGTTGATGCAGCCGTTGGTGAGGAAGCTGTGCGTGAAGGTGATGGCGCACATGTTGGCCAGCATGAAGCGCGGCTTGCAGAACCTCTGCAGCACCGCTGGGCGCAGCCAGAATATTCCGCACCGGAGTGTCCACCACAGTGCCGGCGAAGGCCACGTCTGGCTCGGCACCGACCGTAACTCTGCTGACGAGCGACGCGTTCTCTCCCTGAAGTAGACGAGGGTAAGAAAACTTCATAAGAATACGGATTTGGGCATTGCTGGTGGGAAACTGCCGGAATAAAATAGACAGAAGTTCAGGGGAGATGGAAGATTAAAGATATTAAAAAATTCGTGAACATGGGGTGTCGTTGGAGCCGACGTTTCGGCAAACGGACTTGTCTTCTTCAAGGCTGCAATTGCTTTCCTTAGCGCGGGTGTTTGTGTACTTCGTACCCTATCCTCCAACCCAAACAAGAGAAAGGGAAACTGGAAAAACAGGGGTAGTCTCTCTTGCACCCCCCCCCCTCCCCGCTCCCTTTTCGCAATTGCCCTTTGCTCCTCTTTTGTTTGGAGGAGAGGGTACGAAGCATATGCACAAACGCGCTAAAGAAAGCAGTGACAGCGTTGAAGAAGACAAGTCCGTTTGTCGAAACGTCGGCTCCAGCGACAACCCATGTTCACGAATTTTTCATCTCAGAAACAAACAGAGCAGCGCAAGCTGACCAAGGACAGTGACAAGGACGGCACTATAGCGCTGAACTTACGTCAGCTTTATTATGAATGAACTATTATATACCGTGTGATCAAAATTAAGCTTTGTGGTTTTCTTAAAATAAAGCACTTGGAGGTACGTGATGACCCCCTTCGCATACAAGATACGTATCCTGGGGGACAGAAAGTGAGATTATAATTATCGATGTCAGCCGCCCAATATAACTAAGATTGAATAACGATGTTTTTATTGACTGCAGTAAACGGGTATGTCTGTATTGAAAAGTTGGAGGCATGCAGTCATGTTTCTACACAGTTCCACTTGGCAGAGTTCTAGCATGTCCGTGCTCCGAGATATCTGTATATACACCATAAGAACATGACAAAATATTTTATTATGTGCGTTTTCTCTTTTTAGAAATCTGCTTGATTTGTTTTCAGCACAATATGCTCGAACAAGAAGTTGATGTGACTCAAACAGTAGCGATTCAGGTGTAGTCAGCTTTACGTGACGAGTTGCCAGGTGTCAGTGAATCGAACGCTGTACTGTGTGTACTTACGTACTATGACGACGTAATAAAACGCGAAACAGCGCAGCTAGTGCACGCTACGCTCGCGACGCCTTTTACCTGCAGCAGCAGTTATCTGCTGCACATGCGCAGTCGATTTGCAATCCTCGTGTCTTCGCGTCCTGCTCTCATCTTCTCAACGTTTGCCTCACGTTATCGGCATTTTGATATCAGGACACCGCAACTCTCTTATTACCTGTATTTCTACAACACTTGTTGGTGAACACGAATGGAGATAAACATTGTAGGTTTGCACAAACAGAGGCTTGCTGCGCAGCAGCAACGTGATATCGACATTCTGATACGTTGAGCCAAGGGTGAGGAGGCAAGAGCAGGACATGAAGCAAATGGGCGTATAGGCAGCAGCTAATCGAGGCAGCAGGCAGCAGGTAAACGAGGCAGCAGGCGGCGGCATCCAGGCCGCATATGTTGAGCGCTCCGAAGTTCACGTTTCCTTCGTGGTAGTGATAGTAGTACCTTGAAGCCATAATTGTGAAAGTAAGAAGATTGCGTGAATAATAACACACCGCAGTATACGCCAGCGTGCCAAATTTCAGGAGAGCAACACTGTGGAAACAGCACAAGACGGGCGGCCAGCTGTTTTAGAGGGTCAGTTGTCAGTGTCTATGTACCCTTCGCTCTGCAGCAGCCAAGAAACGGCACGATTCGGCTCAGCACAGAGTTATCGGCTGGTGCAAGTCGCCTGTTGGTATGAGCGTCACTCACTCCATGTTAACAATTGAACTCTGCGTGTTATTACACCTTAGCAAGCACTGAGATCGGACCAGTTAGTACTGATCCATAGCTTCTGAAAGCGCAAAAAAAAAGAAAACACACGTTGAAAGAAGCGCTTGTCTTGTGTTCTTCTTCTGTGGTTTTTTTTTTTAGCTTTCAGAAGCTTCGAGTCATTACGCCTGCTTTTGTCTTCGTAAAGATAATGTCTAAAGTTATCTTGACGCTTGTATTCCAACGGCTTTGTTTTTAGATTTCAGGCATGCCAACTTATTTAGCCTCTGATCCCCGCATGTTGTTCCATTCGTCATATCACTTCTGATTACGGAAGCGCAGGGCAGCGTAATTCCTTGACTGAAGCAGGCATTGCGCTTTTAAAATGCCCTGCGGCGAGTTTTATAGTCTCGTGAGACATTTAAAATACGATTTTTCACGGCTTCTCTACTCTGTCTCTCTGGCCAAGAAGTGTTTACTTAAATATGTCATCGGAGAAAGAATAAAGAGAGGAGGTTTATTTGCGTGACGGTGATTGCATACTTCAGTTTATGGGCCACGTTCCGTCCTCCTCGAACGTCCCCAAATTTAGGCGGGATGCCAAAAGACGGAATGTTTGTTAATGTTGAAGTTGAATGACATTAACGTGGGTACCATTTCCAACGCATCTTTTATAGTGGCCTTGTTAGACATCGTCGCGTCCATTTCAGGTTGCACCACCATTCATGAAAGCTCGGTATACTGAAGTCAGTTTACAGATAGCGACAACGCTAGCGGCAAGCGATGTTCTCTCCAACGTGAGTGAAATTATCAATGAAATTTTCGGCTAGCCTGTACTTAGCCGCCGAGTTAGAGGCGCTGGCAGACGCTAAATCATTGTGTGAACACATAAAGGGTTAATTACTGTCTGTTTTCGTTCAAGGCCACACTTGCATCACACGAGAACGCTTTTAAAGTTAGTGTCGCCACATGTCGTGACCTACGTCACTGCCTTTGGCGTCTCCGGTGTACGTAAGATTGGGATTTGGTTTAGCCTCGTAAAGCTTGGAAGAGGAGGATAAAAGAAAGATAGGGAGGTTAGTTAGTCAGGGTTGAGCTTGGTTGGCTACCCTACCCTGAGAAGAGGGGAAGGGAAAGAAAAGTGCGAGCAGATAGGGCTGTAAGTGTTTGGTTGTCTTCCGGGTATCATGCTAATGGCGCATTCAAGCTTTGCAACTTGCGTCGTATTTTGTTAACGGCAATAAAGCGAACCGAGTGACGCTTTGCTTTATTCACCAACTTCGTTAAAAGGGACAGGGCACGGTCACCTAGGAATTTGAGGTTTTCAGCGAAAAATAGAAGCAACGGGTCTACTGTGCCCATAAGTATACGAAAAAGGGACTGTAAAAGGACCTTTCAGTGCAAAGTAAGCCCTAGGAGTCGCCGGCTATAAACCCCGCCCACCTTTAACCCTTTGTGCCACAGCGGGACGACAAATACGCCTCACTTTTCCGTCTGCAGAAAAATTTTCTCCCGCATCACTCGTTGCAATTAGCGCAACGCTAAGTCACTCAGATCTTACCCAAGTCTTCGTAATCTCAAGGAAAATTTTTTACCACGCTTCCGAAGGGCGGGAGTAGTGTTACAATGGCGTTAAATTTGGATTAATTTTTTATGATAGCTCCTGAATTTTCCTCTTCTTCAGATAGAAAGAACCTACGAATCAAAAATGCCGGATAATTTACTCCTTTTCTGGTTTTTCAGAGAGGCTATTTTAGCTTCCAGTCATCACTTGTTTTTGTTAATTTGCGGAATAACTTGACCGATAAATGCATCGAAACACAATCCCCTGCGAAATCGCCACGCTCATCCCTGAGCGCAATTGCGGATATTTGTGCGTGGAAATATTTTTCTTGATATCATATACCGCTTGAAAAGTAGGCACATATTCAGGGACAACAGTCGTACTCGACACTTTCTACAGCCAAACCAAGGACAGGCAAATGGAGAAAAAAAAATGGTTGGTGCAGGCGGTGAAGTAAGCTTTAGAGGAACAGACTACAGTGCTAGGAATGCCCACGAGAAACGCAATTGCACGTGGTGTACTACAGCTGAAAATGAGGTCCACACAACTTTCCTCCGCGCAACTTGAGAACTGATACTCTGTGCCACTTGCTTCGGCCGTTTCATCGCAAATACTCGTTGATGAAATCGAGAGATGGTTCCTTCATGAGTCAGTGGGACAATGTTCTCCCACTTTTCGAACACATTCCCATGAGTCAATGGGGCATATATGTCTCATTTTGTCAGTAAACTACTGGCTCGATTTTGATGAAATTTGTTCTGCACTATTTTTTGTAGTTTATATCAAAATACAGCAGCCGGTTTTCATATCATCATGTCATAAATATAGGCAAAGCTACAAAGGGTTAAGCGACCGCCATTTTGACATGGCGTGTGTGACGTCATGTGCTACGTGGAGCGAAGCCGTCGTCTTCTATAAAAATTTCAGCCTTTGCAAGTCCTTCAATTTCAACGCCAAGCTGAAGAAATCTGAAATAGCTCGACTGTACGCTCAGCTGAGCACAGAACAAAATCGTTCGCCGGAATGCAGACGCTCGCAAGC
Source organism: Rhipicephalus sanguineus (assembly GCF_013339695.2). Taxonomy (NCBI): domain Eukaryota; kingdom Metazoa; phylum Arthropoda; class Arachnida; order Ixodida; family Ixodidae; genus Rhipicephalus; species Rhipicephalus sanguineus. The sequence continues at coordinate 35,505,567 of NC_051177.1, forward strand.
ATGTAGCTTGTTAGTCACGGCTCGCAAGTGCGCCAGTGTTGCCTGACTCTGAGGCCGCTCGCGTGTTTATAAAAATATTCAGCTGTAAAATAAGTGCTCGACCAAATGCGCAAATATTTCGCCAGTTTGTTGTGAAAGCACAAGTATTAACCCACATAACACAGATTATGATCGTAAGCTTGGTTTCGTGGCCCTTTTAACTCTTACGTGCCTTCTCATCCTCGATACTCTTGGTTTAGAATGGTTGCTTGCTGGGCGAGTTAGTTCATTGCGACATATGTAACAGCGTCAAAATGTGGAAATGACGAAGAGAGAGGGAGAGTCAAAAGGTTCATTCACACCTGCGAGTAGCACCAGTCGCGCGACCACTTGCGACTGGCGACCAAAACGCTACTCAAGGTGACCAATGTTCCCACCCGAGTGCGACTTATACCCGTCGTCACAAATAATTGACGTCTGCTTGTATATGAGTGGCATCGCTATTACCACGTAAAATAAGCTGACGTCCTATTCCTGCACATATGCGATTGGTTCAGATGTTTGCGACTGCAGTCGAGCGACTGCACAATCGATGAGCGAGCGACAAAGCCAAAACAGTTGCTTTGCCACCAAAGCGGCCATTTGTGATCACGCGCTTTGCGACTAACTTGGTCGCGCGGCCGGCGCGAGTCGCAGGCGTGAACGAGCCTTAAAGAGCGCTCTTTACACTCTGTCACTGCCATCCTTGTCACTTTTTCGTGCTGTTACATGAGCTCTTGGTTTACATAAGTGACTCACCTGATTCTTCCCAGGGGCCACCACTTCCTCCTTCTCAGGGGCTGAGGGTATCTGCTGGGATGCCCCGTGGTCAATAGCCCCGCCCTCAGATTTGCGACCTTCGGTACCGACACTATGCTTGAGACTGCTGCGGCGCTCTTCAGCAGGCCGCTCTCCACTGGTGTTGGAGACCCCACCGGCATGCTCGGGTCGTTCGGGTGCGTTTTGGGACATTCTTTGAATTTTGTTTATGTGCAGCGCTGCGCTGAGAGACGACCGCCGCCCTACTACGATTCACCTTGCCCTGGAGCGCACCGAGATGGAACTGGCTCTAAGCCAATGTGCGCAGGCACCGCTGAAAGCAACGTTACGCGGCTGTTATATAAAGTTTAAAGAAACGAGGAAACGCATGGCATGATCACCGCGAATACAACAGTCGGACCGAAATCCACGCTAACGACGTCAAACAAAGCTATATGTCCACGGCGAGAGAGAGACAGAGAGACGACATTTATTAATAAAGAAAAAGTGGTTCATTGTAAATGGCTGTAGTGGCTTGCCGGGCCTGGACTATCTATCTATCTATCTATCTATCTATCTATCTATCTATCTATCTATCTATCTATCTATCTATCTATCTATCTATCTATCTATCTATCTATCTATCTATCTATCTATCTATCTATCTATCTATCTATCTATCTATCTATCTATCTATCTATCTATCTATCATCTATCTATCTATCTATCTATCTATCTATCTATCTATATATCTATCTATCTATCTATCTATCTATCTATCTATCTATCTATCTATCTATCTATCTATCTATCTATCTATCTATCTATCTATCTATCTATCTATCTATCTATCTATCTATCTATCTATCTATCTATCTATCTATCTATCTATCTATCTATCTATCTATCTATCTATCTATCTATCTATCTATCTATCTATCGATCTATCTATCTATTCAATTAAATTTATTTATCCTTACAGTTAATTGGCGCTTTCCTGTAGTAAGCTCATGCTCCTCACATCGGTAGTATACAGCCCTCAACACCTCCTTTTATGTTGTTTTATTTTGTCTGTATTCTTTAATTTACGGGCAACCCCATTTGGTGTTGGATCTGGGGTTCTCCGTATGGAACTTAATGTCGCTATGCGCTAGCGCCATAAAGCGCCTGGAAGTAACGATCCAGTGAAAGAGCTAAAAGGAAGAGTCAAGCTAGAAATGTTAACTCGTTGTTGCGTTAAACTTACTAAACTTACTCGGTAAGGTTATCTTCGGAGGGTGAGTGGTGCAGCTGAAAATAAAGATTAGCATTCTCATGTAATCCGCTCGCAGGGCGGGTATAGGCCCGCCCTGCGTCTTGACAAGTACGCTGTTAGAACACGCTGAAAACGATACTTGGAGCATTTGAGCACCATTTAGTACAAGTGAGCACCAAGGCTGCCTACTTGTACTAATTAAATTAGTCTTAAGGCTTTTAGATTACGTCTAGAGTTTACAGGTCATTCAAAAGTGAAGTGCAGTTACTGCGGTGTGCATAGTTTTGCGACTCTGGTGAGTCACAATAGGAGGCAAACGTTTCGCAGTCACACTTCCCGGGCCGATCGAATAATGCGGACTCCCTTGAAGCGGCTGCGCACTTTGTTGACCTGACACACACAGTACCCACTTGCTCCCTCGGCCGTACAAGACTATCGTTGCCGGTCATCTGCGGCTCGCTTCTCTCTCTCTCGCGAATGAACACAGGTTCCGAAAACAAAAATAAAGCGAGACAAAAGAGCTTTCGATGTGGTGTTCGGCGCCCCCTGCTTCATAATTAAGGCAAATTACGGCAGTGCAATTAAACGCCTCGCTTCATTACCGAAAGACAGGGCAGGTCGTTGAAGAAGAAAGCCACAAATGCAACTCATTAACAAGAAAAATACAAAAGCTTTAGAAAAAAAAAAGGCGCTGGAACCTGCAGTATCATCCAAATTGTTCTTCTCCCTACCCCTCTCTGTAAAACAAATCCAACAAATGGCGCTCAGGCTGTCCCGGTTATTCGGCAGCACAGGTCTACTACAGCTAGTTATAACAGATGAGCGGACGGCGATGGATTGTGAGCGGTGGGACGCCATATACGTCGGCGAGAAAATGGTGGAGCTCACGGTGATGTAGTGCGTTGCTATGGTCGGCATGGGGTTAATGAGGGAAGCCCGCGGAGGAGAACAGCGTGATTACTTACGGCCGCTCGGACCCCAGGGAGCGACATCGGGCGAATGTTAATGCCGCAACCCCACTGCATACGGCGACCAACCCTCGTGGGGGGGCGAAGTTGCCTCGAGACGAGGAACAGTGCCCTGGCAATGATCATGAGGACAATGACGATGAGGCTGCGCGTTTCCCTTTGCGGCCATCTCCTCCACGGCGATGTGTGTAGTTTGTGTACACGTGCAAGGAAATAGAGAAAGAACGAGGTTGCGAAACGATGCTGTACTTCTGCGCAAGTGCATACGATGCACGATACGATTCCTTCTGGCGTACGCGTCGCTCCCACGATAGATATGCAGTTTAGATTGGCGGAAGAAAACGGGGGAGAAAGTCACAGTTTCCCGCAAGGCGAAACAATGAGTGCGATAGCAACAAGTTAAAATGTCGGGCGAATAAGGGCAAGGAGCTCGAAACGTGCAGTTGGGAACGGGAAAGAATTGAGCGAGCAAATGGTTACGCAAATAGATGAAAGCTTCTAGCCATGCAGTGAATGTTTGGAAAATGATAGGGTTTAAGACCGAGGAGAAGGCTGTCAGATCGGCTTCAGTCAATGTTCATCTCTGTTCTCGCTCTTCGCGAGGAAAGCAAAATAGAGTGAGAAGATATAGAAGAAAAGCCGATGAAGCGAATGGCATTGATATTACATTACATTACATTATAGTGTTATTATGACTGCGCCACACATGTTCATTAAAGAATCCGAAAAACTACGGTGATGGTCATACCAACCACTACAAACAATTTTTTATTCCAGTATTATCTGATTAATAAATAGCAGAAGAAAAAGCCGGCAGATCCCACGCATTGTGGGAATCGATGTAATGCGAAGCAGCCAGCAAAGAGCTGCATACATTGTCTTGTATGTCATTGAGGAAAATGCATGTCATGGTTTTCATGTTCACTCCTATTATTTATGTTCGTCACACAGTAACGTCGCGCAATACCAACTTCGGGGTAGATCAAGCTAGCGAAACGGCCGCCAGCGCATCATGAGCGTGGCACGTAAGTCATGCTGTACATGACATGCGTGTCATGATTTTCATGTTAACTCGTGTTTTTTTGTTCGTCACACAGTCACGTCGCGCAATACCAATTTCGGGGTAGATCAAGCTAGCGAAACGCCCGCCGGCGCCCCATGAGCGTGGCACGTAAGTCATTTTGTACATGAGATGCCTGTCATGATTTTCATGTTAACTCTTGTTTTTATGTTCGTCACACAGGCACGTCGCGCAATACCAATTTCGGGGTAGATCAAGCTAGCGAAAACGCCCGCCGGCGCCCCATGAGCGTGGCACGTAAGTCATGTTGTACATGAGATGCCTGTCATGATTTTCATGTTAACTCGTGTTTTTTTGTTCGTCACACAGTCACGTCGCGCAATACCAATTTCGGGGTAGATCAAGCTAGCGAAACGCCCGCCGGCGCCCCATGAGCGTGGCACGTAAGTCATGTTGTACATGAGATGCCTGTCATGATTTTCATGTTTACTCTTGTTTTTATGTTCGTCACACAGGCACGTCGCGCAATACCAATTCCGGGGTAGATCAAGCTAGCGAAACGGCCGGCAGCGCCCCATGAGCGTGGCACGTAAGTCATGCTGTACATGACTTGCGTGTCATGATTTTCATGTTAACTCGTGTTATTTATGCTCGTCACACAGTGACGTCGGAAGATACCAATTTCGGTTATATCAAGCTAGCGAAACGGCCGCCAGCGTCCCAAGAGCGTGGCACGTAAGTCATGTTGTAAATGACATGCGTGTCATGATTTTCCTGTTAACTCGTGTTTTTATGTTCGTCACACAGGCACGTCGCGCAATACCGATTCCGGGGTAGATCAAGCTAGCGAAACGGCCGCCAGCGCCCCATGAGCGTGGCACGTAAGTCATGCTGTACATGACTTGCGTGTCATGATTTTCATGTTAACTCGTGTTATTTATGCTCGTCACACAGGCGCGTCGCGCAATACCAATTTCAGGATAGATCAAGCTAGCGAAACGGCCGCCAGCGCCCCATGAGCGTGGTACGTAAGTCATGCTGTACATGACATGCGTGTCATGATTTTCATGTTAACTCGTGTTATGTATGTTTGTTACACAGTCACGTCACAAGATACCAATTTTGGTGTATATAAAGCTAGCGATACGGCCGCTATATATATATATATATATATATATAATAATAAGGGCAACAAAGAAAAATAAAGAGAAGAAACAAAGAAAGATTCTGAAGTACCCGACCGCGGCTTCGAACCAGCAACCCCTCGCGCCTCAGCGCGCTGCGTTAGACAACTCAACCACATGCCATGCACGTATGCGCCGGCGAAATAACGGCGAGATATTTATATACACCATGCACCGCTGCTGGTAAGCAAATCTTGGAGGAGCATGAACGTGTTTTCTATCATGCAACACTCCTAATTTTCTTTCAATTTGAAAACTGCCCTTGAGACGCGCACGACAATGTGGCCCTTTTCAGTACCCACTCGTGATGTGGAAGAAAGAAAAAAAAAACAAAGAAAGAACACGGGACACACCTTGCATCAGACGCCCCCGTGTGGCAGGGGGTCACTCGACGCGCCGCAGTCTAAAAGAAGAAGATATATCTAAGAGCGTCTGATTCTCCATTGTCGACACTTGCAGCGCGTTGCTCAAGTACAAAGACGTAATAACTGCGACAGTTGTTAGTTCACGCTTGCCCTGTGCATGACTGTGTGTTCTTTTAGGGCGTCCTTTTTTGTGCTTCAGCGGCGCGCTGCAAGTATCGAGCTGCTTCTGGTTCTTCGTGTGACATTTCAATTTCTTGCTATCGCATTCATTGCTTCGCCCTTGCGGCGAAACTGTGACTTTTTTATTGCGATAGCAATTATATATGGACACTCTCGGCTGATTCTGGCCGTCGCCGTCGCCGTCATGCCCCAGATATGTATATGTATGTATATATAAATAAAAGCCACAAATAAAAAAATTACACCATCTCCCGCTAAAGGGGACCATGAGGCGATGCGAAGCCGGAGCACTTGCACGATCGCGTTCCGTTGGCGCTCGTTGGGCATGCTACCCATAGAGTTTCCTACAATACTTACTAGAGGGAACTCTGGCGCTAGTGTCTATGGGAGCCGCAACGCATGACGCTTCAGCCAGCATGGGAATGATGGGTAGTACACAAATTTGTCTAAACTTCGTACTTTCGGCTCCGTTTGGCTCCGCGTCGGCTGCATCCGCTTTGTCGAAAAACAAAGTTCAGCAAAAGTCAGCAGTTTCACTTCGCCACTTTAACTTCATTAGGCTCAGCAATTCAAACCTGGTCACGAAGTTCACAACGGTCCATTCTTTTATCCGAAACGAACGCCAAAACACAGCGATAAACAAAGCCACAAGTACGTTTGAAGCCGCAAGCACGAAGACTAGGCAAATTTGTGTACTACCCATCATTCCCATGGTAGCTGAACGATCGCAGCGCCAGAGTCCCCTCTAGTTAATTTTAGGAAACTCTATGATGCTACCGACCTCGCGTCGTGGAACGCGAAGAGGGACGCTACTACGCGCGTTATATCTTCCATCTAGCCTGGCCGTTAATTCTCACAGGGCGAGCGGGGAACGCGGTCGACAGGCGGGCGAGAGGGGGGCAGCGTAGGAGTGGAGAGAGAAGGGGAGGGGACGCGCATGCGCTCGAGCTCATCGCGGCGTTGCGCAGGAGAGAATTTCGGCATGGCTAGCCCGCGTTTCAGAGGAAGAGTGGAAAGAGGAGGGGAGAGGGGAGGGGGGAGGGGGAGGGGGGGGGTGAGAGGGTGAGTGGAGAGGAGGTGTGTGGAGAGGGTATGCGCATGCGCAGTAAGGGTGGTCACGCCGCACACCACCACCACCGGATTGAGCTCCGCCTTAAGATACTTCGCATCTAAAAAATGATTCAGAAGAAAAAGATTCCGAAGTAATCGACCGGGGTTTCGACCCTGCGACCCCTTGCTCCACATATCGCTGCCTTGCCTTACAATTACGCCATGCCTCATTCGTTCGCCAGGATACTAACGGCAGAATATAAACGCACGTGGCATTGGGTGAAACGCACGGGACGCCACACGTGGCGAAATTAAAATTATGCGAGACGCGGGCCATGCTGCATCGTCGCCCGCGCTGCGTTTGCGTCGCATTGCTGGCGACTCACTGAATCACAGTATATATGTTACACAGCGACCAGAATCGTGACGCTAAAATTACAGCGCAAACGAACAAGACACCCACGAAGAAAAGAAAGGCACGACACAAGCGCTGACTAATAACTGCTTGATTCTTTCATAACCAACCCATATATAAGCCCAAGGCAAGCTTACCGTACATGCGAACACAACAATAGCTCTAACCCAAAACGTGTAACAAGGATGATAGTGTATTAGATACACGGAGACATGAAATTATATTTAGATTGGTGCAGGGACAAAGAGGTAAAGAAGAAGTAAGAAGGACAAAGAAGTGCCTTTGCGCTGTAATCTTAGCCTCAGGAATATGTATGAACTAGAGCGAAATGAATATTTATCTTAGTGACCACAGTCGACGCCCACAGGGAACACGAGCCGTGGCTTCACGTGCCAATGCCAAACGCCGTCTCTATTTTCTTCTCTTGAGGTCGTGCGCTCTGCGGTTTTTTTTGCCACCCAAAGGAAGCCGCTGCAGGGTCTTGGGAAAACGCGAGTGCAAGCGCCCGAGTGTGGATTGCGTTCTGCGCATGCGTCCTGGCGGCTCGCAAATTTCTTGGTTCCCCAACTCTAAAACTATCTACTGTTTCGCCGGAGTTGGGATGTGCGCCTTCGACTTGTACTCTGACATACAGGGTGTGGTGGACCACGCTCACGCGATTATCTCTCGCGCGGGAGTTTTGTATGTCTTGTGCTTTCACTGCATGAAGCCATAGGCCACAGAAGGCCAGATTGCTCTCTGCAGCGGCCGCGTTTGCGAAATGAGTGATCTGCTAGCTAGAAGAGCCAAATTATAGGGGTTAGTTGAAGTAACAACTCTGACAGTTCGCGCTCGTCCTATGTATACATGTGCGTTCTTTCTGTGCCTCCTTCTTTTGTGTTTGAGCAGCGCGCTGCAAGTGTGGAGCTGTGACATTTGTTAGTTCGCACTCGCCTTGTGTGTTTTCTTTTTCTGCGTCCTTTGTGCTTGAGCAGCGCGCAGTGCGCTTCTAGCTGCTTGCCGCTCTTCCTGTGAAATTCGAATTTTTTGCTATCGCATTCATTGCTTCGCCATTGAGGCGAAAGTGTGACCTTTATGACTTAAACATTCGTGCGAAGTAAGACCACGTTCACAATGCGAATAACAGTTCGCGGCATCACGCGGGAACTTCATGACAGATCAAAATTCGGAGACTTTATTGGTGTTCCGGTCAAAGTACGAACAAAACATTTCGAACGAAGGTTGGTTGTCGGAACTCGGACCACACTAGAAATGCGTACTGAAAGAAAGTTCAGGTTACTTTCTGCGCATATTTTGTTTTGCGCGTGAACGTTTTACGCTGGCACAAAAAACGTTTGCCTCATCATACGAAGTGGCTTTCAAGAGGTGAGGCAACAGGCGGCAAGTATTTTTTTTTAGTTTATTCCTGGTCACTTTAACTTTGTGACTCTTGAGTAATGTCCTTGTTTTTTTTTTTTTCATAAGACTTACACACATAGTGCGTTAACCACGACCGAAACATGCTAACATTCGGTGAAACAAAAAGAACTTTCATCCTGATTTCGTTCGTTTCAAGATGCTCTAGCGCTTTACAGCGCGTTACTTTACACCCACAGTTACGTAATTTGTGGGCGTAAGTTGTGTCTTCGCGCAATTACGAATACTTGGCAACATGAAACACGCAATATTTGACAACATGAAATATTCATGTGCAAAAGATAGGCGGCAGTTGCGATTAATCGCGAAGGGCGATTACCCGTTCCCAGCGCAGCCAGCTTGTTCCATTTCGACCCAAGTCAGACCGTTTCGGCAGAGGTCATTCGCCTTGGAAACACGAAGGTAAGTATCTAAGAAGTCGGCAAGTTATTGACGTTCGTAACAGTCCATTGCTACTGGCAGCGGTGGCATTTGGTGAGGAAGGAGGGAGGGGGGGGGGGTTGGCTCTGTCGTCGTGGCGTGTAGCTCTGCACGGCCTGAGGCATGCTATGAAGCGGAGGGCGGGAGAGCTACTTTGCCACGACGCTCTGGCGACCTCTGGCGACAGGCGAAAAGAGGCCGCAGTGTTTCGCGGTAGTATAGCCCCGGGGCATTTGTCATTATGAGGCCTACTAGTACGGTGACTGCCCTGCTTGGAGGGTAAGGCCAGCCGCCGACACGGCGCTGCTAATGGAAGATATGTGTACGCACCCGAGACAAAGACTGCAGCGCGAGGAGGGTTGCGGTTGTCGGTGGCTCGGGATATACCACATGCCGAAAACTACTGTTCTTGGGGGCCGAGGGGGTGCAGAAGTGGGGGAGGGGGAACCTTACAGACTCGCACACATCCCTTCTGGGCCCTTTCCTTCCTTGCTCACAGACGGGTCAAATCAGAAGCAAATAGCGTGGGATACATGGTTGGTATCTAGGAGACGCGCAGGAAAGGGGGTGAAAAAGTCGACTCGACAGGCGGTGGCTGTAGATGGTGTTGGCTGGCTCGCATTGTATGGTGAACGGGAGCGCAAGTTGAGAGGACTTAGCCGCCGTGATCGATGGCCCCGGATTGCGAGGACGTGGATGGGCGGGGAGAGGACGGCAATGCTGGAAAGAAGGGGAGCACGCAGCTTCGACACGGCTGCTCCGGGTGCGCGGGCCAGACTTCCGGATTTACGCGGATACGCTTCAGAGCGGCGGCGCACTACCCGCTCCAAAGGCGCTCCGCCACAGAAACTCGCGAAGGGCTTCGCTGCCGCCTTGAGCCGTGGTTTTAGCCCGAAAAGAATCCAATCGTAGTTCGCCTTTCTCTTTATTCATCGAGTGAACTCCGCAACTTGCTCCTTTGTAGACTGATTATTATGCGTTTTGAGTTTATGCGTACGGGACTGCACCTGAGAAAGCCTAGTCGATGAAAATTTTCGTCACTGTTGCGAAGGGGATTAAGGCAAAGTAAGGTGAATGACAATTGTTCGGAGTGGACGTCACATGACAGAGTGAAACGTACTCGGAGCTATAAGTCTGAGAAAGGTCGAACACCTGCACAGCTTTTCTGTTCTTTTTATTTTCAGCAGGGAGTCTTCACTTAAAATTGATGCATGTACATAACCTTTTAACAGATCGTGGGTATCCTATTCTCTGTTTTAGTGAATCACGCCCCTTATGAAAGAAAAAGAAAAGTGTTGCGTGTTAGTTGCGGTCAGACGGTATATCAGCATATTGAAATTATATTTCCTTCAATGAAAGCGCAGAATTGACAAAGTTGTGCTGGCACTAAAAGCGACCCTTTACAGAGGTTTCAACATGTGTAATAAAGTAGTATATACGTCTCTAACTGCAAGGCGAGATGTTCATCAAAGAATTTTACAGCGAAAGCTGTTATGAGATCATTTCACCGGCCGTTTTTGGCGCCGTAGTTGTCCGCCGCCGCCGCCGCCGCCGCCGCCGCCGCCGGTGTCCGTAACCAGTATCGCTCGAAATAAGAAAAAAAAAACGAAATAAGAAAAAATTCCAGGATGGAACGAGGTTCGAACCTGGGCCCTCTGCGTGTGAGCCCAGTATTCAACCTCTGAGCCATGCCGGTGGTTGAAACTGCTTTGCAAAAAGGTCCTATACAGGCTTCGTGTCGGGAACGAACCACATTAGCATATGCAATATAGCGTGGTAGAAGAGTAAAATAAGCACCAAGCGTCGCACAACGCGAATTCTATAACCAGGCGTCACACAATGCGAATTGCGCAACGAGTAGGTTGTTGATTGCTTCCAACCCATTACAAGGTCTCTGCCATAATTCTTCGTCGTCATCAGGCACAGCATCAACAAAGTGCGCATAATGCCTTGCATGCGTTTAGCAGATAGCACGGCTCTCCGTAGAATGAAGAAAAATGGCACAGTGCCTGCTGCCCTACTTCTGAAAAATTACAATGATTTATAGCGTAGTGGGTTCCTCGCAAGTGCACTTGTATTGGTTGCCAAGGAAGCCCATAAGCGCATGATCCATTTCCTCGTGGTCTCAGTAAAGTTCTTCGCACCCCTCCCCCGTCTCTCTCCCACGTCAGCGTATGTTATACAGCATGACGGCAGAGGGAAATAGCGACCGGGCTTCACCCAGTGCAAATTACATAACTGGTGGGCCGTTTAAAGCTTCCAACCCATTACAAAGGGCTGAGCCGTAATTCTTCATCGTCATCAGTCGTCGCGTCAACAAAAGTGCACATAATCCCTTACAGACGTGTAGCTGGTGCCTCGCGTCTCCGCAGAATGACGAATAATGGCTTAGTAGGCGCTTCCCAACTTCACGAAAATTTGATTTATGGCGTAGTGGGTACCTTTCTAGTGTACTTGTATTGTAGCCCCAAGAGAGCTTACAACGGGCTCTTGAAACGCCGCTCTTCCAGCTTTCGCTGTGACTGTGCTGCGGTTTCAGCGCAGGCCTGGCGTTTCTTTAAATAAAGTCATTGCGTTTAAAGCACAATATGAATCTTATGACCGCAGTTAGCATATTGATGGCATAAATGATAGACAATGATGAGAATTTGCCGCAATAATAAGGAAACAAAAACAAATCACACTACTTAATGGCTGGAGATATTGAAGCTACAACGGGAGTTACAACAACGCTTAGAATTTGTAAAAGCGTGGATACCGGAGGCTCGCCAATATTCCTAAAAGCACCATTCATATTTCATGTGCTCTCGCTGTCACTTAAAATGATTTAACCAGTTGAGAAAAATGAAAACATGTCGTCGACACGAGCTGTTTGTTTAAATTATTTAACAACTAATGTTATAAAGGACATTGAAACAAACAGATATGAATTCCTCGAAAGCGTAGCACGAGTTCGGCCTATACAAATTCTCCGCGGGGCGTACGGTGCCTCAGCTGTGTGCCTGTATTCTAGAGCATTGGTGAGCGACGAACGAAAATTGATTTCGAGGTTTTGTTATGCAGACGGTCTTTCCCGGGAGTCAGGTACTTAGAAAGAGAGAAAACGTTAAAGTCGTTCGGCGTTATGACATAAGATTGCTTACGACAAACGCGCTCACCCCGATTGGCGGCTTATCTATATTTTAATGACCACAGCAGTCTACTTCCGCATATCCTACAGTTTCCACCACTTCGACATCTGTGACAAGTTCAGAAGTAATCGCACAAGCGGGTTAGACATATTGGTTAGACATATATAACGAGTAGTAGTAGTAGCAGGCGGGCGGGCAGGCAGGCAGATAGATAGATAGATAGATAGATAGATAGATAGATAGATAGATAGATAGATAGATAGATAGATAGATAGATAGATAGATAGATAGATAGATAGATAGATAGATAGATAGATAGATAGATAGATAGATAGATAGATAGATAGATAGATAGATAGATAAGACTAGTGTTACACTCCAAACATTCGTATATCCCACAAGCGAACTCTTCAACTGCAGGACCTTTTCTACGGAGGACAACCTGCACTGGAAATTCGTTCATACTACAAGCGTCCTCTTCTACTGCAGCACGGAGGACAACCTGCATTGTTTCACTCGCGAACAGCATGTGCGTTATCACGTTTCAATCTGCGTGTGTCGGCTTACCGTAATACGCTAGAGTATTGTTCTCCCAGTCTTTCGAGCTTCGAATGTAGCTCTAGCGAATCATGAGTTACGAAACGAAGCTACGTGCCTCCGCATCAGCCTCGCGTCTTTCACAGCGAGAAGGGCAACTTAACCCTTATATTCCAAACGGAGCCCGAGATTGCTCGAGCGGGACACCACTATTTTCTTTCTCTTATCTTTTGCTTCCGGCCGAGACGAAGTGACAGTCAAAATCCGCAAGCCGAAGGCGGCGGGCAGATGGGCCCGAATGTCAACAGCTCGAGGGCCGGGCTCTGACGCGCTCCAGATATCTCGGCCAAAAACACCCCCAGTGGTACGGCCGGTTTTTCTCGGAAAACAATCTGGGGCCGCGCTAGCTAATCTGTTCCACACACAGGAGTGGGCTGCAGATTTTCTCGCGTATACTCTAAGAAAGCATCGACCGAGATCAAGGGGCTGGAAGCGTATTCACGGAGCGGGAGTATCATGCTGTAACGTTGGGCATGTATAACGGTACGGCCTCACTTCATCGCTGACAGTGCGTAATTGTCAGGGTTTTGCGTTCCAAAACAAAGATATGATTATGAGGGACGCTGTAGTGGAAGGCTCCGGAAATTTCAACCACCTTGGGTTCTTTAACGTGTACCCGAATCTAAGTACACGGACCTCTCGCATGTCGCCTCCGGGCGAATGCGGCCGCCGAGGCCGGGACTCGATCCCGTGACCTTCGGCTCTGAATTCGAGCACCATAACCACTAGATCACAGCGGTCGGGTTCCACTTCATCGCGTAAGACTTGCACTTTCGAGCTCTAGACTGGATCCGAGACTATCGGAAAACCCCAAGCAAATCACCATAGTGACGTAAGGAACCAAGTCACTGTCTCTGTTCGAATGCTTTCCCCTCTCTATTTTTTTTATCGCAGTTACCCATTTCACACAGTACGCTACGTAACGAACGGCATCTCTTTAGAATATAATACAGTCGTGTTTGATCTTTAAGTCACACCGGCGCATTCTTTTATACAGTGTGCCAACATTGACGTACTGACCTGGTCTAGTAGTTATGGTGGTCGACTGCGGACCCAATGGTCGTGGGACCGAATCCTGGCCACGGTAAGCCGCATTCCGACGGGGGCGTAATGCTAGAGGCCCCGTGTACTTAGACGTAGGTTTACGTTAAAAAACCCCAGGTGGACGAAATTTCCGGAGGCATCCACCACGGCGTCCCTCATAATCAAATCGTAGTTTTTGAATGTAAAGCCCCAACAATTATTATTAACTTTTACGTACGGAACCGATATGGTAAACCTAAGCGGTAGGCACCCAGCGCTTCACTCTAATAGGCAGCCTTCCACTCCCGCGCTGCCAGTGTCGCATAGGCCCTCATCAGCGTACGCTTCGCTAACCGCGCGGTGTCCCCTCGCACTGTTGACATAGTACGCCGGGGCCCGAGCTCGCTCCATCTCGGTCACGTGGCCAAAATTGGACGCAGCAAAATGAAAGGGAAATGTTTTTGTTTCGGCTAAGCAGTCCCAAATGCCACTTGATGCGAGACGCGTGCGGCCGAAGCAACAGTTGCCACTCACCCCCGCATTTCTTGCTCTGTCGCCGCAGTCGCGCTCAATTTAACTACGTCGGATAACCTCCGACAAGAAGATTCTCGCACGAGAGAAGCAACGTGTAAGAGTAGGTATAGCTTCAAACAGCTGACGAACGCATGCGTTTGGTCTTTGCTTAGAAGGGAGACCGAGAATTAGGCTGAAAGTCCCGTGTTCGAGGTAAAGTGGTTCACAACGCTCAACCGGAAGAAAACAGCTACAGGTACCGGAGACTGACATGTCCAATAGAAAAAGAAGAGAAAGAAAAAAGAAAAACAGAACGAAATCAACAAACAAACACAAGATAAAAATGTGCTGGACCCTTCGCGAAAAGAATAAGAATGGGGACATCTGATAGGCTGAACTGTAGTCAGTTATATAAGAGATATTAAATATAATAATAATATCTGGGGTCAGCCCCGTACCAGGAATCTTCTTTTCTGGGGTGGGGGGCCACACTTGCTAAAGGCGTTGACTATTTTAGAAAATCACCTGTTTTCATTACTTTTTTCTTTCGGTAAAACACCCCCCTCCAACAGAATCGCGGGGACGGGGGAGGGAGGGCCAGGGACCCTAGGGGATGCCCCCCCCCCCCGCCTACGGGCCTGTCTGGGGTTTTCTCGTGCCAAAACCACGATATGATTATGAGGCATGCCGCAGTGGAGGGCTCCAGAAATTTCAAGCGTCTGATGTTCTTTAACGAGCACTGATGTCGCACAGTACACAGGCCTCTAGCATTTCCCCTCAGTCGAAATGCAACCGCCGCGGCCGGCATCGAACCCGCAACCTTCGGGTCAACAGGGCCGAGCACCGCAACCGCTACGCCACCAAGGCGAACTGTTATATAGGATAGGGAGAAACAGACAGCCATAGATAGATAGATAGATAGATAGATAGATAGATAGATAGATAGATAGATAGATAGATAGATAGATAGATAGATAGATAGATAGATAGATAGATAGATAGATAGATAGATAGATAGATAGATAGATAGATAGATAGATAGATAGATAGATAGATAGATAGATAGAGTGCTTATATCAAAATGCTCATGCACTCAGCTGCAAATTCTTTTGGGACAATGCTAAATCCACAGTCTCGCACAACGTAACGTATGCTTCATTATCAGATCGTTGTATTAGCACTTAACAAACCCGAGACTTTTTTTTTTTTCGAAGAGCTACATATGCAGGAGATAACAAGGCAAGCGCACTTTCTACTATGACGATTCTGCCTTTCAAAGAAAGAATGGGCGATAGAGGAGAAAAAGAGTACTCGATTTTGTTTACTTCATGAAACGGAAAGTAATACCTGTAAAGTGGTGTATACATGAAACGTCGCATAAGAAGAGACGACGCTCCCACGCCGATTTTCTCGATTCTGTCGTGCCGATTCAAAAGCCTCCACTGTCGCATGCCACCGGAAGCGGTGCTGTGTCTTTTATTCATTTTTTTTTTCGTTCTCGATGTTGGAGGAAATAACGGGCACGCAACCACAGGGAACAGTATTACCATATAGGAAGCCGCTCTGTTCCCAATGCATACGGCTGCCGCGGCTTTTGGTTCCCCGGCATGCTTTATACAAGGCTGCGGGGGCCAATTGAGTATACCGCTTCGGCGACCGGATTCAACGTTTCCAACGGCTCCAATCCGCGCCAGCTTATGCAGGCCGGATGCGAAGAGAGGGAGAAAAATCCTCGGGAGAATCGAATGGCGGCGCTTCCCGAGGATAACACGCGTGGGCAACGGTTTGTTTTCCAGCGTCTGTAGCCCATGGTGAAGCAAACCTTGAAAGTAACCTGAAAGCCTCCCGCTGGCTTTATTCTTCCTATTTTTCGTCCCGTTATCCTCCCACGCCGCATGCGAAAACGCGCGAGTGAATCGGAGCACCGAATTCGGTTGCCTAGGCGACAGGAGTGAAACCGTCGAGGTTTCGCTATATGGGGAATAAAAAGGAAAGGTCGTAAGCAAAGTTGGTGAATCAAGACGAAACAAGCCTCTGCCTCTCATAGGAAAGATCTCTAGACAAGGAGGAAAACAAGTTGTACCGCGGGGAACGCGATCACGACGTGAGACATAAATCAGGACACCACGGAAGATGCGCGCGCCAGCGCGCGTCCTCAAACAAGCCCGCGCTAATCTGCATAAAAGCGAAGGAAGCGAGCGAGTCTGCGTTGCTGCAGTGGTCTTGGCGCGCCACGCTGCTTTCTTATTTTATTTTATTTTTTTTTGTTGGAGGCGGTCGCTACCATACAGCGTTCTCGAGAGACGACTGCGGCCGCAGAATAAGAACAAGAAGAAGTGAAAGAAAAGCACAGCTGGATGCTTGAGCACGCAGTTTGGGCCAGACGAGAACGCTTCGAAAAAATAAAATGAACAAGGGCTTTCCCAGGAAAGGCCAGCCCAGCGGCGGCGACGGTGTGTGGCGACTCGTTACAGTGGGAAAAAGAGCTCGGGGTGTCCTATAAGATTCTCGAGCAGGAGTCCCCGATGAGACCAGAGAAGACATTCATCCTATAGGAGATGCACGGAAGCGTGGATGCATCCTCCCTGCCGTTTTTCCTTTCTTTCTTCTTTATCTCAACGTTTGTCCCGTCTACTGTGAGAGGAGACGCGGACCCACTGTTCCGGCGGGCGATCCGAGACCCCGTCCACCAACTCCTCTGCTGTGGATAGCGTGGGCTTCGCAGAGTACGCGCCGGTGCGCGCTCAGATCGACGCTGAGGCTTATATACCACCGACGCCCGCTTGGGCTGACAGATCGTCCGAATCGAAGTCTCTCAAAGGGCCGTGGCAAAAACAACAACACAAAGTATAAGTGACTCCCACAGGCGCGTTTTATGCGCTTATGCAGAGTCCAGAGTGTTCTATCGGGGATCATCTTTTCTTCTTCTTCTTCTTCTTGTATTCGCTCGCAACACTGAATAATGCATTTCGACGAGTGAGCCCGAAGCCGGGGAGACAGAAGCATAACAGAAAGCAATAAGGCAAGCAACGTACGCAGCATTTCCCCTGTGTTTCTTTATACTGCAAAGCGGGGGGGAACTGTATATGTTGTACAAATGATGTTCGTTGTTCGCATCTTCTTCGCCCTTTGCCGATTGTATACTCATTGTCGATCTTGTTTTTTGTAGGCCTTCGCTTCGTGTGCCGGAGGCGATAGACGGCGGCGGCGGCACTGTCGTTCTTAATATCGTTTCGTTGTCTTAGGCGCGGGAGACCTTCGGCGTAGAATGTGCCCTGAGGAGCGGTCTCTCTCTCCTTTTCGTTCCCGGCAAACTGTTGCGATGGGGGCAGCTCTCTCTGCGTAAAGGTTATACCAGCTTGAGAGCGCGCTGCTGGAAAGCATGAGACTTCCCTGGGGTATCCGGAGTGAGTGAGCATATATAGGACCATATTGAACGGCGAGCTCTCTCTCTCTCTTTTTCTGCCTCTGCCGATCATGCGCTGGTCTTTTTCGGCACGAGACGCGGGTTGGAGTGCAGGACCCACAGTTTTTCTTTCTTTCTTTCTTTCTTTCTTTCTTTCTTTCTTTCTTTCTTTCTTTCTTTCTTTCTTTCTTTCTTTCTTTCTTTCTTTCTTTCTTTCTTTCTTTCTTTCTTTCTTTCTTTCTTTCTTTCTTTCTTTCTTCTTCTTTCTTTCTTTCTTTCTTTCTTTCTTTCTTTCTTTCTTTCTTTCTTTCTAAAGAAAGCAAGAAAATGAAGCTCCCGAAGTGGAAACAAGAATAAGGGAGGCAAAAAAGATACAGGGGTTTTACGTATGCTAAGAAGAAGCTTTAAGACAAAAGAAATGACGACGAGGGTTGTGTAAACATTCACCTTATGTATGGGTGTTCCCAAGCTGCCGCTGTTTTTTTTTGAGACCCCTCGCGGTGCCACCCGCTTTCGGCGACGGGAAAACGGGTGGGATGTTCGAAAGCTTTTATCCCCTCAGTGTCAAGAGGGGAGAATCTCGCCGAATACGTGTTCTTTCCGAACTGTCTTTGGCAGCACGAGTGCATCCTGCCGCTTCGCGTCCTACACCGAACCGACCTCTTTCCCTCTTCCCCACCTCCTTTCCCTCTTCTACTCTATATACTACTTTTAGTAAAAGGATTCGCCTTTCGCGGTAGTGTGCGGCGGCCGTCTCTCCCGGGATGCGCCGTAGTCTTCCGACGGGAAGAAGATACCTAGGAAAGGTTTTTCTTCCCCAACGTTTTTTTTTCCTATTTATACCTTATGCACGTGTGTGAACACGAGTTGGAACAGTTCCTGCTGTTGTTTCTTTTTCTCGTATGTCGACGGCGCGATTCGAACAAATCAAGTCCTAAGTGAAGTGAACTGTCCTTTCTTTGTCTCCGCGTCCCTTCGAATGCACTCGAACACAGTCACCGGCGCGATTACGAATGTCTGTGTACGGAGAGAGAAAAGAGACGGTTCCCGAGGAAAAAGTGCCTCCTGATTGTCTCCTCCATTACTCGCTGGAATCGAGTCGTATTCCGGGCGCTCGCGTCGCTCTTGCTTTGCGGAGCAACAAGCACTTTGTGAAGCTAAGAGAGAGTATTAAAGTATGTTTACGTCTGCAACTATGAAGCAAGGTAGACGAAACTGTCGTTAAAGAGGATGTTAGATCCTGCTATGCGAGAAAGTACACCTCACTTGGTTGTGTACCTAGGGTAGCTGCTGGCTCATTGTAGAAATTACGATTGGAGGAATAAAGCGCAACCGCGAAAGGCCACTGGTGTTGCGCAGTGGTTAAAGGATAGATAGATAGATAGATAGATAGATAGATAGATAGATAGATAGATAGATAGATAGATAGATAGATAGATAGATAGATAGATAGATAGATAGATAGATAGATAGACAGACAGACAAACAGACAGACAAACAGACAGACAGACAGACAGACAGACAGACAGACAGACAGACAGACAGATAGATAGATAGATAGATAGATAGATAGATAGATAGATAGATAGATAGATAGATAGATAGATAGATAGATAGATAGATAGATAGATAGATAGATAGATAGATAGATAGATAGATAGATAGATAGATAGATAGATTCTTCCTTCGCGCCATTTCAGAGCGGAACGAATTTCCAGCAGAAATAGCGACTGTATGTATATAACTTGGAGAACCTCCGTGACAGACGTCACGAATGGACATGTTCTTCGTCATCGTGCCGCTGAAAGTTGCAGACGTGCGGACGCCTGCTCCGTACGTTGTTGGTTCAAATGTTCTCTCCTTTTTTGTTTCTTTACTCCTGTACTTCCTTCCTGTACTTCCTTTCTTGTGGCGCTGAGCCACGCTCACTAATGGGCTGCTAAAAATAGCACCACTTATCTCTACCTAACCATAACCACTACTCCACGCTCCCCTCGATCACTTCCCATACAACTCAGCTCCGCTGCAGCTCTCGCCTTTTAAACGCATCGGCGCCTGGGTCTAGCCACCGACCGCCAACCAGAGAGTCAAAGACAGCTATTCCCATTAAAAGTCATTCAAGCGCGCAGATAACATCGCAAAATGAGATGCATATCGACACTAAAGGGCCCCTAAACGACTTTTAAAAATACGAATTATGAGGCGTGATTCTTTCATTGCGTTTCCCGTCTTTTCGGCACAATCCGCGACGCAGCAGTCTGTTCCTGTGACGTCATGAGGAAATAAGCTCTCTATATTCGTTCATGTACGAGGGATATGAGCGATGAATTGTCTCCTACGCTGTTTTGTCATGCATGACTGTCGTGCGCGATCCGTTGATTTCACTTCGCTTAGCGCGTTTTCGACCTCGCAAGCGGATATAAAAGCGGATATAAAAGCGCGAAATCCTTATAGGCTCAACGTTTCGTAATGACATTGTCTTCGTATTTTATGAAGAAATAAGTGCCGAGGAGGAGATAGCGCCTGAAGGAAGGCTCGTGAAAGCGAGAAAGACACCACACTATCGTCTTTGAACTCGGAATGGTTTAGGGGCGCTTTAAATAAGAATAACTGTTGGGGTTTTACGTCCCAAAACCACGATATGATTATGAGAGGCGCCGTAGTGGGTGGCTCGCGAAATTTTGACCACCCGGGGTTCTTTAACGTGCACTTCACTCTAAGTACACGGGCGTCCTTTGCATTTCGCCCCCATCGAAATGCGGCCGCCGTGGCCGGGAATCGAACCCGCACCCTCGAGTTTGCCGCACGACAACTTACGAGCTAAGCTAACACGGCGTGTGGGTCCTTTAAAAGCATCGGCACCTATGTCAGCGACCTGCCAACCAGCGATCCAAAGAGAGCTATTCGTATTAAACGTAATGCGCACGCACAGATAACAACACAAGAATGAGGCGCATAACGATAAGTTAAACACAACAGCTGCGGCACTCAACTCAACAGGAGGCACTCGCGGGAAACGGGTGGTTTATTCGGCGAAACAGAACGCGCGGCTCGTGGAGTTCCGGTTCCGGCCGACAGATGGCGGCACAGGCGGCCTGCCGTCAGCGCCCGACGGGTCCGGAACCCGGGGTTGAGGCACCGGCTCGAGACGGCACGCGCTTTTGGAGTCGATGTGCGCTCGCCGAGACAGGTGTGAAGCGGACGCTCCGAACACGCCGCGTGCCGACGCGCGAGAAGCCGACCCGGTCGCGTCAACTGCTCAGGGAAACAAACAAACAATGTGAGTAGTCGGCGTGTCATCGCTTTTAATATAGTCACCCTGCAGTCGCACTGTCACTGGAGGAATCGCGTTATAAACCTTAGTAGCTTCGAGACGACAGTAGCATACGAAAACTTGACGCTAGTGTGAGAATGCGCCACGAGGGTATCACTCCGAAGTCCTAACCGACCACGCAAATGACAGGCGGTACATGTGCTTCCTGAAAACTTGCACTTGTCATTTCAAGTACCATTCCGTATTTTTCTCACCGCCCTTCTCACGGCTCATGAAATATGTCAGTAATTTTATTGTGCGGCTGCATCTAGTCTCATTTATTCAATCTCATCTCCTAATTGTTTTTCTCTACTGCAGTAGGAAAAAAGAACAATTTACTGAAAATCAAAATTACGGAGGTTTAAATCCCGCTGCTTGGCTGCAATGGTTTACACGAGGAACTGGAGCGTTGCTATAGAAGGCTCCGAAATAATATCGACAGCCTGGAATTTCTCAACTCGCATCTACTATGAGATGTACAAATGTTGTTTTGCCCTGTTCATTCATCAGAATGCGGCCGCTAGCGAGGAAATGAACTCGAGACGTCATGCTTAACAGCAGTGCTCCCCAGCAACTGAGCCACCTCTGCGGGCAGGAACAAGAGTGATAAGCATGAATGAAAGATGTCTTGACAGAGATAATCCCGAGCTTTAATAACGCGCATACATGAAAGTTTCGTGCTTTGGTTACGCGCTCATAATAATTAACATACAAGAAATATTTGCAGGGCCCGAAGGCCTTGCAGGAAGATTAAGAAAACGTGCAACTAGCAATACTGTTAATAATAAAAAAGTGTTAAGAAGCATTTTGTTAGGTGATCTCGAATGGACGAACATCACCTGTGGCAACCGTACTGGCGGGAAGGTATCACGCTTGAATTAGGAGCAAGCGAATCATTACTCAGGTTTATGCGACACGATATTAACCTGAGCAATAAAACGAAGCCTTCGTAAGCGTAATTTCGACTATATATATATATATATATATATATATATGCAAAAACGCCGAGGCTAGCATCCGCAGCGCAGTTCAAATGCACGCGCCACCACGGTGATCCAGTAGTTACGGTGCTCGACTGCTGACCCAAAATACACGGGTTCGATTCCAACCGCGGCGGTCATACTTCGATGGCGGCGAAATGCTAGAGGCGAGTGTACTGTACGATGTCAGTGCACGTTGAACTATACCAGATGGTCGAAATCATCCGTAGACCTCCACTAGTACGTCTCTGGTAGCCCGAGTCTCCTTGGGACGTTTCCCCCCATAAACCAACCCGTTAGAACACAAAATGCAATTAAATAAAGCCCATCTTTGGTTTCCTCATAATTCTGATGGTTCCGAACGACTTTAAGTGCAGCACTTCTTCCTAGAAAACTTAGTTTTAAGCTTTATGGTGCATAAAAGAAAAATACTACGTCGTTTGGCTGAAATGCGATCTACTGTAGCCCGAATGAAACGAAAGTTTATCCTGCATGTATACACGTCAGCGACGAGGCAAGAACTTCATAAAGAATTGCGTGGTTAGAGACGCTATGCGGTGCTTTCCAGTTTTGTGTGCTTGTGATAGAATACAGGCTTTGTGGCATTCGTGGATAGCTTGAAGTGCAATAATTACTTAGAGGTAGATTCCTTCACCGAAGTTCCGTTTCCCAAGTATGGTTCACCAGGGGCTCGACGCTCTTAGTATAATGACAGAAAGAATGACAAACGCAACAAAATATTCCCATTATGTGCTCAAACTCAGTTGAAACAGTTTGACTGACGAAATAGTGTAATTTATGTTCATTTTAATAGTTTTACCTGACTAGTACAGGCAGTGAAGCGCAGGAGCAAGTCGTGTTTGTTAAGCAATAAAAAAAAAGAGACATTTAGAAGTAGGTACTATTTTTTTTTAAATCTCTGAAATAACGAAGTTTCGACTGTATAAGATAATGCAGGAAACTTTCAGGCCTAAAGAAACTGTATATTGCCACGCCCACTTCTTGTCCTATTTTGATGTTTTTTGGGTTTGACCTGCAAGGGCGGTTATCAACGCTCGACGCTGCCCGCGAAGCAGTGTTCGAGAGACTTCTCGATTGTAGTAGATCGTTTTGTTAAGATTTCGCGCCGCACGCGAATGTTCCAGCTTTATCGAGAGATAACGCCGCCACCAGCGATATCGCTGGAAAGTTCCATAGCACCTGTATAAAAACCGACGCACTTGACCGCTTGTGAGTTGATCGACGGACGACGCCCTGTTCGCCGCTATCATTGTACAGCGTGTATTGCTGTAGTTCTAGTTCTCATTTTCCCGGCCACAAGTTCGGCCAAATAAACAGTTTCATTCTGCAAACGCCGACTGCTTTCTTCGTCGACGTCACGACCACGTGACAATATCTTAAAGAAAGGCCTGCGCTAGGCACGTTGGGAAGTTCGTTCTTGAAAAAATAGCTGTCACTGCCTGTCTGTTCACACGCCTCCACAGCTAGCCACATTCTAAAAGTATTCTCTTAAGTATCCGTAGTCAAAATATGAGTCAGGCTGCTCAGGTTACAGTGTTTTTTTTTGATAACAGTAAGCTGATCACGTGTACTATGATAACTGTTCTTGTTTCCAGCATTTTACTATTCACGAACATCTGTAATAACCCTCTTTTTATAATCTGTTCTTTTTTCCCCTGATTTGATTCCTCTTGTCCTTAATACACCGCGAAGTAGATGACTTTAGCATTGTTTAGGGCCTCTATGACTTCTACTGCTATGATTTACTTTATGACGCATACCTCTGTTTTCTTTTCTGAACTAATGCGGCTGCTAATTCAATGCCGTAACTTTCTTTTCAACTCTACCTGCAGCCTCTATTGTCCTTTGCAACGAGTTTTTTGGACTTCAGTGCGCAAGGTCTTCATTACTCCACTTTGATGCTGCGTTTTTAATGTTCGGCCTTTGCCGGTGTTATTCCAGCTAATCAGTGCAAAATTGTAAAGTCAGCCTTACAGAATCCTTGCTATGAGTAAAATATTTTAACAGGATTTTATTACGAATTATGGTTTCTATATTGATTCGTCCCTATGGAGGGTACAATCGTGGCACCAAACGTGTGTTTGGCTCGCGTGTGTCGTATGTGTTTTTGGTCCTCGTTTGGTTGTGCGCTTATAATTTATTGGCTTATCGAGGAGTGAGAGAGGGGATATGCATTGACGTCGTTGTAGTCGCCATACTGTTAAACAACCAGGACGATAAAAAGTTGCGTGTTGTCTAAATCCGCTTATATCCGTGGCAGCGCATTGGAGGCTTCGAGATGGACCGTAAAATTGCGTACGTCATGTGAATACGGCGTCCCACTTTCCAAATATTTTGTTCCGAGTGCTCCCCTGCATTGACGTAGTGACTGCGCTCAAAACAATAATCATAACAGAAGGAACCAGTAAAAAAAGCGAGTTCTAGACCCATCGTTCTTAAAGTTAACGGGCAGAAATATTATCGTGCACTTGAAATTAGGGTTCAAATTCACAAAAGTTCTCTTTCGTAAGCGCATTCTCCAATTGATCAGCAGCCTAATCACATGTTCCCCATTGTTCTTGGCTGAAATATTTTCTTACGAAAAGTTTTAGCGTAAGACGTTTTTTGAATAGGGGTCATGGTCCCTTTGAGCGCTACAGTGTTCAAGCGCAGCGCCCACGAACACGGACACAAAAATCATGTAAACCCAAATACACAAAGAAATAGAAAATATATGCCATTCCGAAAGCCTACTTTGATAGTAGATAACTTTTTTCAAACTTAAATTCAGGCGTTTCACGCGTGCGAATCATGGCTCTATTATCGAGCAAAGTGTTTTGTAAGAGTCCGGAATAATTTAGACTACCTGGAACTCATTAACGTGTGCATTCAAGCACACCGGCGTTGTCGCCTTTCGCCCTCATAAAAAATTCGGCCTCTACGAACGGTATTCAATCCGCCCCATCGAGCTCAGCAGCGCGATGCAATGCTAGTGGCCGCTAAGCTACCGTGGCTGGGACAGCAGATATACATAATTTAACCATAACTTGATCTCTTCAGATCATGCCAGCTTTTCGTTTTGTATGCACCATCCGGCGGATGTAAGAGGCAGCTATGACGTTGCGAACTCTACCGCGTGCAAGCTTAACATTATTAATTTGACAGAGTCAGTGGGATTTTGGAAAGATTACCAGAACGGTCGGTGGGGGGCTACGGAAAGCGGAATGCTGCGAACAAAACCTTTCTCGGTAAGAGTAGTTGATTGACTGACGGGGTTCACCCTCCCAAGGCCCTCGGAGCTCTGCAAGTCTGAAGCACCCGGGAGGCTCAGGATCGTAAATGGAATCACCCAGAGTTTTTTTTTTTAAAATAGGCGATGAAAGCATGGAATCAGTTTAGTATAAAAAGCCCGCCTTTATATTATATATAGTGGTTACGGTGCACGGCTTTCGACCCGAAAATCGCGCGTTCGATCCCTGCCGCGGTAGTCGCATTTCAATGGAGGCAAAATGCTAGAGGCCCGTGTACTGTGAGATGTCAGTGCACGTTAAAGAGCACCATACGGTCAAAATTTCCGGAGCCCTCCACTGCGGCGTCCCTAATAATCATGTTGTCGCGGGCGAAATAAGGCAGACAACCAGGAGTTGACGTCTTCCCCAGAACCAGACCAGCCAGAACGTTCTCTTCTTCTTCCACTCCCAAGCGTGTGTACACGTGCCACAGCGGATGACATGATGAGATACACGATGACATGTGGCGATATCGTGGTTTTGGGAGATGGAACCGCAGATATTATCATTAGTTTAGAATGAAATAAGTATTTGTTAAGATGCAACTTTCGCGAACATTGCAGTATTAAGTTGATAATCCGACGAGAAAATAAAGATGAAATCCCACTTTTTGGACTTTCGCTGTAATCAAAACTACAGCAACGGGATGTCACAAATTTCAAAGCAATATATTTTTTTATTCTGGCCACTGTGACTCGCTCGAAATTCTTAAAGCTTGCCAAGCTCAGTCTCAGGATCTCCTGAAAACAATGCAGTCAATCTTCACGGACATCATAGCGATCCAGCACTTGAACTTCAAGTGGACGTGGTCCCTATTAGTTCTTGCATCGTTTCTAGCATGGCAAACGTTTTCTAAGAGAAGGGAGACGTTTATTATTCTAGTAACATGCAAAACATCGCTTGATTTTTGGCATCTTTTTAAAGGGGCTTATAGAAACAGGATCTTTCTAAGGTTGAAGACTAAGTGTGCTGGTATAGAACCACTGCAGATTGTATAGCGCAAAGAATCGACGGGACACTGTGCGCTTTGTTGTGGGTGTACCTTTCTTGTGTCCCGTCTGTTCGTTGTGCTATATCTGCAGAGAAACAGGAGTATGTTTTGCATTCCACGCCCATCGAAAAACCAGAGCCGCTGCCACGAATCGAACTCTCGACCACACATTTTGCAGCAATACGGAATAACTGTCGAACCAGAGATGCGGTTAAGGCGCACTAGTGAGTAAAACACTTGCAGGACGCTTGAGCTTTGCCTTCAAGAGTATAACGCGATAGCGTAATCGGGCCCCGTGCGCATCGCCTTCTCAATGGCTAGCATAGCTTCGCTTCTAGATGGAGGCCTCAAGCGGGCCTCAAGGAAACGAACGTCTGTGCACGTGACATTGGCCATTTCAAACTATCCTAGAATACCTGCTGCAAGTACAGTTGTTAAGTGACCACTACACCATTAGTTCTTCCTTTTGCGAATCAGCGAAGGGCCTACGCGTCCGTAAGGCAACACGCGAACCTACGCAGCTGCACATCTTATTGACGATTTTGCTGCTCATGATGATTAAATATATCTGAGCGCTTTGTAATGGGTGGGCCTTTAAAGCGCCCACTCGTTGCGCAATTCACATGTTTTGACGCCTGGCGCGATTCTACGCTTCTGCCACGCAATATTATATGCGTTTAGGAGAGTCCTCCCACTACACGACAATATAGTTTTCTTCTTTTTTTCTTTCGAAGAAGTTTCAAGCAATGGCGTGGCTCTGTGCTAGAACACCTGCTTGCCACGCTGAAGGCCCGAGTTTGATTCTCACTCTTTCTCGATTTTTCGCTCACGGTCAACGCTAATTTTTTTTTCACAAACAACGAGGCCGACGCCGACACCGCTGTCTCTGCGAAACGAGCTCTCTAACGCCGTACTGTAGACGCCGTAGTGTGCGGCAACTGTAGCCTGTTATAAAGCGAACTTACATTGGTATAAATATAGTGCCAGAGCATCAGCTAACAGTGTGCTAACATGCTTATAAATGAATCTGCGCAGCCGTGTTATGACCGCCAAGTGCGTGTTGTAGTGTAGACCGCGACAAACACTATGTCACCAGCAGGCAATGGAGCATAGGGGTTAGGCCTAGGGTCCGCGACGAAGCATGTTAAAATAAACAACGGCGCTGATTTACCGTCCTACATATAATGACGCGTATTATGGCTAGCGCGCCCAATTAGGTGCATGGTCGGACGCGAGTGCGAGTAATACAACCCCACCCTGGAGGAGCGCGAACACTCGTTAATCACAGCGGTCGACCTTTTTACGGCTGTGAAAGAGAGAGAGAAAGAAGACGCACGATCACAGTTTAGCCTCGCGAACGGCCCAGATACTTATGTAGGATGAAAAAAGATATATATATATATATATATATATATATATATATATATATATATATATATATAAGGAAAATGACAGAAGAAACTTTGCTGGCAACACGGTGCAATTGCGAGGGATTTTAAGTGTGGAAGCAACAACCTGGCTTTGAGAAATGCCAGAGCACGAAGCTTTTCATCGATTTTTTTTTACTTTGTTGCGCTCTCTCGCGCACCCTTGAAAAATATCGACACCCGGATAGGTATTAGCAATTTTCTTTCGCCTCAGCGTGACTCGCTTGGAAAGAAATTGCATCCGCGCTGTTGAAGCTCAGTTTCGAAACGCCGCTGTTGTTGGTGGTGTTGCTACCCTCAAATAGCGCAAGCACAGGGCAGCATAGAGGCAAGCTGAAATATTAACGCTGTAACTTTCTAACTACTACGCCCACTATGTGCGGGGGAGCATGCGCTGGCCAGGAAACGTTATGGCAGTGTTATGGCGCAACTGAAATATGCTGACGCCGTCCAATACGAAGGTCACAAAAGTGGCACGACATATTTTACAACATACGCGTGCCTGTATCAATTTTGTCCGCGTAAGGAAAAATGAGTACGCTGCGGATAAAAAAAAGAGAACATAAAGAAACGCTTGGTAAAAAACCCAGTGGACGGCAATAGTTGAAGCGCTTCTAACGCTATGCTGGGCAAGTGAAATCACGTGGAACTACATGCAAAAGCCACACGGGACTTGGATGCACGTGTAGTGGCACGCCACCGTGGTCTAATAGTTAAGGTGCTCGACTGCTGACCCGAAGGTCGCGGGATCGAATCCCGGCCGCGGCGGCAGCATTTTCGATGGAGGCGATAACGCTTGAGTTCCGTGCACTTAGATTTAGGTGCACGTTAAAGAAACCCAGGAGATCGAAATTTCTGGAGCCTTTCACTACAGCGTCCCTGATAATCATATCGCGGATTTGGGACGTTAAACCCCAGCAATTATTACGTCTAATGGCATATAGTATACATCCCACTATATATTCACACCACAGCTCCCCGTTGCCGTGTTGCGCGCTTTACACGCCGCTGTGACTGAGCATATTGGTAAGGCGTTGTGCTTGTCGTGAGACCGTAGGTTCTATTTGCGAGCTCGGCTGGTTCATTCCGACTAAGACATAGATGCTATATAGAAATGATCGCGCACTCAAATTTGGCGATCGGTGCGAAAAGAAACACACGTAGTGCCTGCGAATACAGACTTGTACAACTTGACGTATTTTACAACCATATTGGCTGTGAAATTCCGTCATTGAATTTGTAAAAAAAATGCAAATACTTGAGATGCGGGATCTTAACAGTTTACAATTACAATTCCATTGCAGATGAATATTAATATAGGCCACAGAATCTAATGCTATGCTTTTTAAAGAAAGTATGGCTGTCGTATATGCAGATACTGGCACTAATGCGGTCAAATCAGCAACAGAGTGATAGGCCACATCTGTACTTTAAACATTTCCCGTATATACACTCCAGTTGCCTAGCCGTTGTGTATACCAATCTTCCGGCATTATCAAAATTCAGGAAATATGTCAACTCAGTGTACCACTGAAATTTCCTGCCAGTTATGCTGCACGAGCCCTGAAATAAACTACTCGAGCAGGGACGACTCTTGAAAACTGGCGCAGATTTCTGTGTCTTGCAGTGTTAATTCATTGCGAAATCATTATTTGGCGTTTTAAATAAAAACTTTTTAAACGAAACGACAGACTACAGGAAATGAGGACCCCGAAAAAAGTATATATCAGCAAACAGCTCCGAATAGTTTTCACTGCAGATCAGGTGAAATAAAAGTTCTAAACTGTCAGTACGTTCTCGCTCACCCGATCTTTGCCCCGCACTGGTCGCAGGGGCGGCGCAAGGGGGGACAGGGGGAAGGACGAAAGGGGAGGGGTCACATAATCCGCCACCACCCCCCCCCCCCCAAAAAAAAAATCCGCATTGTCGCGTGCTTCCTTTGACCTTCCAAGAGCAAACATACGCAAAACACAACGCATTAAGCTCCCCGCTTCCTTGCCCCCTTCAACCCCCCCCCCCTTAAAAAAATTCCTGTCGCCGCTCTTGACTGGTCGCACGCATATGCAGAAGTGCGCTTATTCATTCCTTGCTGCATAGGCACGCATAGCGCGAACTTAACTTTGGCTGCGATAAACACACAAGTCCATAGGAACTTCTTTGAACAGGTTTCAACAGGAAATGTCACTACTTTTAATTTCTCTCGCACGCTATCCCGGCTCATGTCACTGAAGGCAGTGATGTGTGTGCGCCCGTCACGGCCTTCGCAGTTTATCGAACCTTTTGCTGATTCACCAGCTGCCTCATCATCGATTTGCTGTGTTTGCGGCGTCACTCGTCTTGCCTCCATATTCGAATGTAAAGGGATAGCTTATTCGGCTAAGAAAGCGTGCTGCTTTAATGAACTCCGGGTTGCGTGACGTGAGGTGAGTGTATTCGTGAAGCAATCCGTCAGTACTCGACAAACCGCGAAGCCGTTCTGCAAAATAATCAGTGCCATATTTGGCAACGCCGGCCATCTAATACGTGGGTGCGCACGTAGCACCTATAGACCGGGCACTGCGCACTGATAAACACTGTAGGTATTCGCCCTATAAATGCTTGCTTGCCGTCCACTTCTTTCTTTGGCCCACATGTCAAATCTGTTATATATTCTTTCCGCCGATGTGATCGTTATTGACACAAGATAACAATAGGGAGTTTTCGAATAGGGGCCCCAAGGAAATAGTGTCGAGGCCACTGCGCATGCGCGTGACCCAAACAGCGTTTGGGTTTTGCGTTGGGGACGCTATTTCTCGTATTTAGTGGGAGCTCCAAAGCCTGCCCCAAAAGCTTTGCGTCAAGCAAACATGACGGCACCCACTGAAGCGACGGCGCTTGGATAAGACTACAGGGTGACCTAGAATAGGGGAAGTGTCCAAAGCGCCGCAGATCCTATTCGAAAACTCTGAGCTCCTGCTTGACCTAAAGCGAGCACACGCAAAGGGCGTTGGGGCGTCAAACCTTTGGGGCCCCTATTCGAAAACTCCCTGATAATAATTGCTGGTGTTTTACGTTCCAAAACAGCGATATCATTACGAGACACGCCGGAGCGGAGGGCTCCGGAAATATTTGACACAAGAGATCAATATGGATATTCGTGATCGGCGCATAAGAAATGATCCTTTTTTTATTCTATTGGCGTACCCACATGATATAGGCTTCGCAATCCATACTGAAGAGGCAACGTTGTGGGGGGTGGTTGAAATAGAAATAATAGCGTGCCTGGCCCTTGTTACTCCGTGTAGTTTGTGAAATCGTTTGTCTAAAGCATCTTCAGTTCCTTACGTCTATCCCGGCAAAAGCAATGAAGAAAATAAAAGAGAGACAGCGAGATTGGTTGAAGGTGTCGAATATGTCTGCGCCAAATTTTTCAAGGCAACACCTGTCGCTCGTCAGACGCAGAGTTTTTGCCTTAGGTCGTGACACGAAATTCAGGGGCGTAATCAGGGCGCGTAGTGTCCGCGCATTCCTAGCGCGAGTTCGTGAAACGTATGCCTGAATATGCAGTTCATCAAGAACAGCACACGCGTCTTTTAATTTTTGTTTATTGGATGTTAAAGAAGATGTTGGCGCACAAATAAGGCGCCGGCTATCTTCTTAGCTCTCCAGTCGATCGAGCATACAACACAAGAAATAAACATACAAACAGTACGAAAATAAACAGACGAGCACAGCCATGTAAAAACAAACACAGATATCAAACGACACCCTCATAACGTAAAAAAAATTTTCCTAAAGGTGAGTACTAATGTATCTGCTCAGTGTAACCGTGCGTAATAAATAAATGAGCATGCTTTTATGCAAACTTTTTTTTTTAATTTCTCGGGGAAAAACCACTCGCATAGATACCGTGTAGCCGTATATTAGGGTAAGTGCGTACTTCGTTAGAACGTAAAAATAATCCTTCCCATGAACGACTTCTAAAAGCGATCGTCATGTTTTTTGTTATTGAACCAAATTAACCGCCTAACTCCAATAGCGAATCGTGTGGTACTACCATTTGCGCAAAACAGTTATAAATGGCAGCCCGGCTCCTGAATTCTGTCTCTAGCCCATACGACGTCATAAAGAACGGAATCAATGCTTGCAGTCTCGCTTTCTATGTATGATCGTATGATTTATCTTTACATACCCTATCATCACCTAACCTTTCCTGAATGCGTCTGTTTTTTTATGATTAGTGTTTTGTTTTTGTAGCTGTCTAGGTGCAGACTTATCAGTCATTACCATGAAGGTATACTCGCGTAGGCACGAAGACCATTCTCCTCAGAGACTCATCGCTAATGCTGCAGCGTTTCCGATGACTGATGTAAAGACAAAAGTAGCATTCAAACTGGAGTCATTTGCCTAATAGATATCAACCTGCAACCGCAACCTCGCTTTAGAAATAGCCACGAAACCAGTACACGGAGTGGAATGGATAATAAATACGGACGAGATCAACCTGGTGTAACGGGGGCGCTGTCCTAAAAGCAACAGCGTGAAATCAATCTAAACTATAACCACGTGCCTACTCACGTACCGTGACGGCGTAAGCGTTAACACTACCCACGAAGTAGTGGTTGATTGTACCTGGCATTACGAGCCGGCCTTTTCAGATTAAAAACTGAGCGTCTGACAATAGGTCGTGTACACGTGTAACATATTAACGTTACCAAAGCACGTGGAATGCTTTAGGTTGTAGTACAGAAGTTGAGACCCTTTTTAGGGATTCTATATAGTAATTTTTCTAATTGCGTTGATAGCATATACGTATATTATTAGACAGTTATAGTTTAGTGGGCTTAGCGGAATAGCGGGAAAGAAATGCGCATGCGCAGTACGTTAAACGACCCGTATCGCTTACCGTACGCACGCTATTTTTCAGATTTAGCGTTGCCGTGTTTGCATTGTTAACGTAGTGTACGTAAAACATGGTGGCAGCTTTGGACGCTCGCTTCGAACTGAATTTAGCATTTATGAGGACGGGTCCACTTTTTTCTTAGCAAACGACTGTGCGAAATGGCTTCGCTTGCCTTCAGGTAGCTTCGGCTGTGAGTATTACGGATAACTCAGCTTAATTTTTGAGATCGCTTCCCATTTCGAGCTTCCTTAGTCCTAATTAGAAGATCGGTGCAAACAAATCTGTTTTTCGCTTTTGGTGCATGAATCATACTTAATTACTTTTATTGTTACTAAAAAAGTAGTAATATTGCTGCGTGCGGGGGTACAGGCGAGTATTCTCTATTTTTTTTTCACTTTTTTTTTTTACCGCATTGACCCTCCGCTTGCTGACGCCACCGTCACAGCTTGGACACGTAAACGCTATCCCGCTGAACGCAAACGCGCTGCCCGCAACGAATGTTTGCGTCGCGGTAACGCTATTCTCTTCACGCCCGCTATAACGCTAGCGCTAAACAATAACTGTCTATTGTCACACGTTTTGGCGAGCCTTGGTTGGGAGTTTTTATTACGTTTAGTTTGCGAAGGTTAGATATATCTTTCGAGGCGACGCATCAACGAAATGGGAGCGAATAGGTATGCTCGGGTACTTGATGCCCAGACGGTGACCGTTTGCGGTGCAGAAACATGCGCCGGTGAGACCAATTAATTGTCGTTATTAAGGCGAAAGCCTTAGATGCCTCATCAAACGCGAAAATGGACCGCCAGCGTCGGCATCAACACGACTGATGCAAAAATCATCACGTGATGACGTCACCGTATGACGTCATCATGATATCACAGATCGCAAAAAGTTGTGACGACATCGTGATGTCTTTATGACGTCACACGATGATTTCATCACATATGACATCGTCGCTTGGTCAAAGGTGGGCCGATCACGGAGGCAGTGCAAAGCCACGTGAGGTGAAGGAAGCTTGCAATGCCTCTGATCATGGAGGCAGTGCAAAAACCACGTTACGTGGAGAAAGCTTTCGGAAGGAGACAGGGGAGCATCAATACATCGAGTGAGAAGAAAACGAGAGAAGAAGATGGCTTTCGACTTCGTGTTGTCTTAGGCGAATGCATAAGGGACTTTGTGAGTTTTGTACTTATTGGATGTCCTAAGTTGTGACGTCAGCTGCGATGTCGTGTTACTGTTGTTTAGTTTTATATGAACTATAGAAGGAAAGGGGGAATAATTGAGCTTGCTGGTTACAGATGCCCAAAGATATATCGCGAAAACCGATTTTTCATTATTGTTACGCAGGATGTGCTGGTTGCAATTGCAAATAATAGTGAAATAGGAAAATGAAATAGAGTAATTAGCCCTATATAAGAGCAGACTGCAGGCTACGCCGATAAATGTACAATCTAAAAATAAACGGTGACGTTTACCTCTGCGATGCGCGACATTAAGAAATTTCGGCAAACATTCCACCCCCCTCCCTCTCCACCTGCCTCTAAGAAATACCCCATAAATAATTCTGTGTTTACACCTTCGTCTTACGGCGTTTTTTGTGCGTCTCCATTCTCTCTGGAATTCGGTCTGGCTGCGTCCAGGAGTCTGCTCAGTATTCGAACCAAACCTAACTTGCACAGGCATTGTCAGTGTAAAAAAAAGTGTGAGAGAGAGAGAAAGAAACGGAGAGAAAGGGACTTAACGCACGCGCAATTAGCTAAGTGTGACATACCGAGAGAAGGAAAAAAGAGGAGATGAGGGAGAGAGAAGCCTATATACGTCGCCCGAAGGGCGCGTTCATTAATCTGGCGAAGTGTGTGACCCCCGCCCCCCATTTGCCTTGACTCGCATCGTCCTCTAGCATGCAGTGTCGCCCCTCTTTTCAGGCACGAGACAGTGTAGAGCAGCGTGTGTGAACCCTGTAAAGAGAGAGAGGGAGAGAGAGAAAGCCATTGAGATCCTCCCTCTCTCTCCAAGATCCCGCTCCTCCTCTTTCTTCTCCAACGCACACCAACCGAGCCTGTCTCTCGAACCGGGAAGCGTGAAAGGAAGGTCATTTTTGAGGCCGCCGAAATTAATGAGCTCCTCGGTTCTCTGAGCTAGCGCGCGGGCGTTTCGTCGCACCCGCTGGCGTTCTAAAGCCCTAAAGAGGAAAAAAAAAAGAAAAAGATGTGGGTGCGGTCGGAACGGAAGCGTAGCCCTTCTTTGGGCCGCGGCTCTCAAGCGAGAGGCGGTCGCAGTGCTTTCGGGAAAGCCAGCCCTCCCCCTGTTCACGCCCGAAGCTCCATTCAGCCGTGGTGCCAAGCGTGCCTAGTATGTCGTCGCACGAGCCCGAGCCCCGTCGTGATCGCCGTGGCGGGACGGTGTCGAGGCTGTCTGCGTGGCCACTGGAATCCCATTTTTTGGGGAAAAGTTTGAGAGTCTTCTTAAGAGGGCCTGCGTTTCGTCTCTAAAAATGCATTTGGAGGGAAAGCTTCTCGCGAGCTCCCAAGCGCATTGAAGGGGAGATAATCGTCATTAGTCTAAACGCATTATGAAGTCTAAAGAGATACGTTAGGAACCACGGCCTGCCAGTTATACAGCACCTTGCCTTCATCCGTCACTCGGTGGGGTCACCTAATGACCCCACTCGGTGGGGTCACCTAGCAGGCATACTCTTTTAAATGAAAACTGAGTGACGGACCACAGCTTGAAACTGTACGAAGTAAATTGAAACTAAAGTTTATTAACAAGAGAAATAGGATAAAAACAATTAAGTGTTATTTTTCTATTTCCCGGATGCCACAGCTGCGACATGTTTCACGTCACCTCTTTAACTTCTGAAGTTCACATTCGCCCCACGTGTTCCTGTCCTTTTGCTTACGAAGTTGTCGCGACATTTATTGATGGTCTATAAAAAGGCTACATCATTAGCTTTTACTGAATGACAAGTGGATTTAGTCGCAAGTCACGGTGATATGCATTTTTAAGCATTCCATAACGTTAGGTCGACGATCTACGGAGCGTGTGAAGGTTTCTTGCGTGTTCCAGTTAATCCTGTGGCTTGAGCTTTCCACGGCTTTAGTCTAGGCTATTTTCAGGTTGCTCATAATTGTTTTCGTTTTCATAAAGGGCATGGACGACTCCAAGCAACGACAAAAGAAAGTTGAACTGTAATTAATTTTAGGACACCTAGACGCTTACGTGTAAGTTAATTATAATCCAGATAGGTATAGCCTTAGAGAGAGTTCACGGCATTTAGTAGTGATGCAAATTATGCTGACAGTAGGTGTGTCCTTCCGTTAGAACACCTACAAATTCTTTATGTTAGTGTGATGACGTAAACGTGAAACCTTACTTTTTTTGTTTGTGTCGCAAAGCTGAGTGCGTTGCACGGCTGGTTGAACATGGCGTCCTAGAGATTCTGCATATCTGCGCATGACCCAATACGGTACATCTCTGCAATGCTGCCCTTTCGACAGGACCACTGGATCATTCGCAACTTGCCTACGTTATTATCAAACAATGATACGGGTCAGCTACAAAAACGAGTAAAACTTTTCGTAATAGTCCCAGCAGCGCCAAACAGTGAACGTATAGCGCCGTAAAGCGAAGAAAACTGAACAGCAACGCATTACGCTTTAAAGTGCTTTCGAAACGATATCCCTTCGCCGCTTTCTCGTTTAGAAATGTCATTTCGTCCTCTGGGCCAGCCACTACGAAGTCAAATGATCCGTGTTACAAGAGTGGGGCAAATGGCGCACTGGTTTGTGTAACATTGTTCTTTCCTCGTTCTTGCGCAGAATGCCCGCCTGGGGTACGAGGCACTCGTGAAAGAAGCGAATAACTCCGCCGACCCAAAGCACCCGCCGTCAATAGCACAAGAAGACAAGCAAGCAGCAGGAGCGAGAGCTGGCGCTTACAAATAAACGACGTCCTGGTGAACATCCACCTCCCCAGTGGATGCAAGCCCCATCAATCGAGCCAGTCGAGCTCCGAAGTGATCGACAGACCCGCGTCATGGTCATCTCCTTACAAGGCCTGTTTTCCATCGGCGGTGAGTCGCAGCGACAAACAGCGCTTTCGTTCCCACAGCTTCTCCGTTCTCCCCCCCCCCCCTTCCCCCTCCAAACGTTAACCTGTAAAAAAACGCAGTGTCCGAGCTTCTAACTCCCTAGCGCTTCCCCGCTCTTTAGATCGACCAATAGATCGAGGGCTGGCTCTTCGCGATCCACGAGACCTTCTGAATAACCCTTGATCTCTCTACTGACGTCTCGCTTCCCTGTCAGCGTTGAGACTCCCGCGATCTATCGCGCTCCTCACCTCCCTTCGTCCCACATTCGCTCCCTCAAACTCTTCCAGAAGGTAATATTATAGCGCGAAGACACAAATACAGAGACAAGGAAACATACAACACAGGCGCTGTATGGCTCCCCGTATTTGTACTTGTGTCTTCGAGCTACAATATGACGTTCGGCAAACACCAACTAGCCCAACAACAAGTGCTCCTTCAAACTATTCCACTTCCGAACTCCTCCGTTCCACACCTCATCGTCTCCTCCCGAACCTCCACACTCACCCATCTTGCCAACTTTCTCACCATTTCTTTCTCCCCAGCTGGTTTCAGCGCATACATACGTACCCGGCCAACCGGCCTGGGCCGAAGTTCGGCGCGCATTCTTGACGAACCCATATAGCGCGATCCATTCATCGATTTCACCGCGCGTCGGTGCTAATGACGCATCTGGCCTAGGGCATAATGAAGCGGTGTACTACGGACATATTCGCACCTTTCCCGCTCCTCTCAGCCAAGCCCAGTCTCCTCCTCGGCGATTGGCTTCTATACATTGGGCCGGGTTTCTTGTGCGGAGTCGTGTTTGCGATAATGCTGACCCACAGGAACAGCGCGCACAGCGAGGAAAACAACAAATCGCGTTCGCATCCTTGCTCGTTTTTTTTTTCTGTTGCCCCTTTCCCGTGTCTTATTTTTCGTCTTTATTTGCCTTTCTTGATATTCGTCGCGAGAAAGAAAGGACTTGAGCGAGGATGAAAAGAGGAAGACTGTGTAGCAGAGGAGATCCTTTATAGGGAAAGCTGCTAAAGGAGCCGGGTGGTGGAGGTTTTGTTTGGCGTATGGCGCCTGCGGAACACGTCTCCTGCCGTTGACGTTGATGCATGACCGTCGAGATAGAGCGGGTCAGGCTCATCGGGAATTCGGTGAGCCTATTGATTGGCAAGTGGCGCAAAGCGCCTTTCGAGTCGGCGACGCTGGCTCGTGCACTGAGCTGTGTCTGGCGCGATGAAAGAGAGGCGAGTCGCCTTTCTTTTTCCCATTCCTTCTTTTGTAGAAACAGTGCATGTTGAAAAGCTGAAATATATAAAAAAAGGCAAACTTGAACTCGTGTGTGTGGATTTTGAAAAGGGGCGAGGTCGTGTCAAGGCGGCGTTTGTATTCGCGTGTCAACTTGACACGCTTTCTCTCTTTACTTTGCATAAGTGAGTCTCGTTTAAAGAGGGGGAAATTGTGCGGGTTTGGAAAGGTTATTCAGACATGTTGCACTCTGAACCCTCTTTATTTCACGTATCTTCGATGGCCATGAATATTTGCTCACCAGGACGTGACGGAAGAAAACACACCATGCTGTGCTTCGAGGTTGACACGGAGCTTCAGATTATGGCGCAGACCATTCGCACAAAGAAAAATATAGAGTTACTTTTTTTTGTGGTTTTTATTAATTGGCTAATTCCTTTCTTTCTTCTCTCTCTTCTCAAAAAAATAAAATAAAGTAAGAATGGGGTAAAGAAAGAAAGTGGCTTACTGCGTCCTCGAAGAAAGAAATTTAGCGATTAAAACGAATTCCACGTAACTACTCTCAGCATGTGAAATTGACTTCTGCAGTTCAGCAATAATAATATCTGAGGTTCAACGTCCCAAAACCACGATATGATATGAGAGACGCCGTAGTGGAGGGTTCCGGAAATTTCGACCACCTGGCGTTCTTTAACGTGCACCTAAGTGTGAGTACACGGCCCTCAAACATTTTCGCCTCCATCGAAAATGCAGCCGCCGGGGCCGGGATTCGATCCCACGACGTTCGGGTCAGCAGTCGAGCGCCATAACCAGTAGACCACCGTGGCGGGGCAGGTAGTTCAGCAAGATATACAGGAGTCAGCAAGAGAGATATATATATATATAAAAATGAGGGAATGGCGGGGAGGTAAACCTCAATTGAAACATACGGTTTGCTACCCTTTACTAAGGGGAAGGGGAAAGGGAAAGAAAGATGGAAAGAAGAGCGCACTGAAGAACAAGCGCGCTAAAACAAACAAACATACAAACAAGGAGAAGGAGGGTGAGTAACAGGGGTACTATAGCGTACCCAATATGCCACTGCCATGCAAAAAGTTCAATAAGGCTCTAATATATTTTCGCAGCGACGACAGTTCGGATCGGCATTCTAATACTGTCTGTTTCGACAGGGGCCTGTTGTCAAGGCGGGCCAACACGACCGCTAGCTGCAGACGGTGCGGGTTGTAGCGAGGACAGCGATAAAGAACGTGCTCAATAGTTTCTTCGCTGCCGCAGTGGTTGGTTGTAAGCAGCAGTGTCTTCTATGCCGGTTCGGAAAGCAAAATATTTGGTGAAAGCGACATCGAGCCACAGTAGGCAAAACACACTTGTCCCAAGTCGAGGGAGTCCAGCAAACTTTGCTGTGTAATATGTAAGTTCATGGCGATAAGAAGGAATTCAGCGTAATTTTTCACGCATCCACAGACGTCAGGGTGTACAGCAAGCCAGATACTCACTGCACTTACAGTCAAGACATGATGCTTTATTGTGTTGCCTGAAAAATTCGCAACCAAAGACAGCAAAATAGTA
The DNA here is from genome assembly GCF_013339695.2 of Rhipicephalus sanguineus. Classification (NCBI taxonomy): domain Eukaryota; kingdom Metazoa; phylum Arthropoda; class Arachnida; order Ixodida; family Ixodidae; genus Rhipicephalus; species Rhipicephalus sanguineus. Next base: position 35,545,069 of record NC_051177.1, read on the forward strand.
TCTCATCTATGCACGGATTGCCATCAGGTTATAGAAATTTTGTCATCACAGTTTGGTTGTCGTTTTCACGAATACTTCTTCATCTTGCGTATTTTCACAGTACTGACTTGCCATAATTAGCGTCCATGTGCTTCTAGTTTTCAATTAACTCGACCGGGATCTGTGATCTGCTAGCACGTTAAGGAACTCCGACGGTAAAGCAACCGCTTCGGACAGGGGCGTCGGTCGCGGGTTCGCCATCTTAGCAGCGGAGCGATTTTTCTTCCAAATGCAAAAAGGTTTCTCGCTGAGAAATTCGCGTGTTTCGTTTCTGTAGGTCTGTGCTCCCCGCGGAGCAGGTAACAAATTTTTCGTTTCGCGAATCTCCACCTCGCCTCGCAAATTCTCGCGTGATTGATTTGCCGCATTAAAGTTCCTAGCGTATACGCATCCTATTTCGAGCTGATTTCTCGCGAAGAAAAGCGTCGATTCCAGTCTCTTCGACATGCGAGCAAGAGGAAGCCGGAAAATACCGACGGTCACGACAAGAACTCGTGGCGTAACACGAGAGACGACGAATGAATTGCACGACACGACTACTACAGGACTGTTTTCTTAGTGCTGAGTTGTTCGTAACCGTGCAACTACGCCAACCAGCCCAATTTTCCCTCTGAAAACACTCTTTGAATAAAAAGAAAGAGAAACCGAGGAAGCGATTCGCGTCACACGACACTCATTCGTAGGAAACGAATCCCCATTGTATTCGCGCCTGCGTAAACAACTGTCACCGTGTTGCTTTATCGACGGAAACGACGTTTCAAAAGGAAGCCCACCATGCATATGTAGCTGGCTGTTCACAGCGTAAGCTTCCCAATGTGAAACCGAAGTGAAAGGCTTTTGAGGCTTCCTCTAAAGCGTGGTGCAACGTGTCGCTTTATCGTGGTTGCCTGTGGCGCGAATAGAAACGCCGTGTCTGCTGCAAAAGGGCCCAAGCCCCGTTTGGAAATTGGAACACAGAGACGGACACGCGAACGGCTTCCGCTAACTCATGTTTCGCGCTCGTTCCCCGTCTTTATTTCTGTTTGTTTCGCTCCCAGCTTGCACTCCAGCATCCAGCAATCACCGCGACGTGACTGTGAAGATTGCTACGGCAAACTGCTGCGTGTGCCGTGAGTGTTTGCTTCAAGTTTTTTCTTGACATTGCCCTGTTTTCATGTTTTACTATTACATTCGTAGCTGCTAAGTTTTTATAGGGTTAAGTTATTCGATCCGATATGACAAAAGCGAAGGGCTTCTTTTGGACTTACAGTCGTAAGCGCGCTTAGCTTAAACACAGGAACGCGTGCTGCACATATAGAGCTGCTGTATTTGCTATAGCGACAGGTAACAGAGTTGCTTGTTTTTTTTTCCTATCGCCGCTAGCAACTGTGCATTGCGGTGAAGCTGATGCTCGGGTCAATTTCTGTATTTTACGACGCCGCCGCTTCAGCGAACCGGATTTACACTAATCATCGCCAGTCAAGTTAATCGCGACGCGCCAGGCGTGTCACCTGCAATAACGGAGGGTTGCTTCGCCGCGTAGCGGTGGCTGCTAGCCAGACAAGATGGCGGACCTAGGCGCAACTATGCTACCTAGAGGTGGCATATATAGTAACTATATAACCGCACGATGCTATCAGCCACGGTATTCTACCACCGTGCTATCGGCGACACGTAACTGCGCCAACACGAAGCTCTGCGCATGCCCCGTTTGTTCGCGGCGTGGCTTTATTAATATCGCATGCCTCGCGTTGTCGGTTAGCGCCTTCGACGAAGTTGAATTCAGATGACGCGTTGCGCCCCATAGAAACATAGCCTTCATTGTAGTACTTGCGCGAAAACAAACGGGGACAAAGAAAGGAAACACACGGAGAAGCGCAATCTAACAACTGATTTATTTTTGAAAAAAGCGTTTGCTTAAAAGCACAACGTGATCTGCGCGCTTCCGCCAGAGAGCACACACCATCCGCGCATATAACAATCAATAGACCACCTCAATACCTCAATCAATACCTCAGCCTGGAGGCACTGGCATTCTGTTCAAACACCGGAACAAGACTGCGAGGGAAATAGTTGAGGCGCTTTGGATTGATAGACTAAAAGACAATTGCATCAGCCATCCATCTGTTGCTTTATTAGATAAGGAGATTTCGCTGCTGTCCGTGTATCTTTAATGATGTTCCCTTTTCATTTTGTCGATGTAGGTGCCTTTGATGGTTTTTTTTTCGTGTGTGTGTTTGTGTGTGTGGACGCGATGATCTCGGGAATTGTGGTCTATTGATTGTTATATGCGCGGATGGTGTGTGCTCTCTGGCGGAAGCGCGCAGATCACGATGGGCTTTTAAGCAAACGCTTTTTTCAAAAATAAATCAGTTGTTAGATTGCGCTTGTCCGTGTGTCTCCTTTCTTCGTCCCCTGTTTGTTTTCGCGCAAGTACTACAATGAATTCGTTCCAACTAGGCGCTAGCAGGTTAACCTCCCTGCCTTTCTCTCGTTTTATTATCTCTCTCTCTCTCTTGCTTCAAACATAGCCTCTCCGCTACCTGACTTCGCATGTGCGAGCCTCGCGTTGGTGTAGCTTTAAGCGTCGCCGATAGCACCGTGCGGCACGCGCCCCCGTGTTTACGCTTAGCGCGCTCACAATTGCAGCATACGAAACAAGCGCGGTTCATAAGCTTTAAAGGCGAAATCGTCAGATGCCTCATCAAACGCGAAAATCGACCGGCGTCCCGGCGGCGTCAACGCGAAAATCATCGTCACGTGATGACGTCATAATGAAGTCACAGATCGCCAAATTTGTGATGTCATCATGACTTCATCGTGACGTCACGTGATGACGTCATCACATGGCATCTTAGCTTGGCCAACGGTGGACCGATCACGGGGGCAGTGCGAAACCAGGTGAGGTGCCTCCGATCCTGGAGGCAGTGCAAAGCCACGTTAGGTGCAGAAAGCTTTCGTAGTGTGGCGGCGCAGGATCAATACATCGAGTGAGAAGAAAAAGAAGATGGCTTTTGCCTTCGAGTCGTCTTAGGTGAATGCACAAGGGACCCTGTGAGTTTTTTGTTTTCTTTTTTTCTCACAACTGACGTTTGCTTTCGCATATTATAATCGCTATCTTACTGATATATTTATTGGGCTTTACAGTAGCACCATGGCTCTTGTGAAATGTTCAAATAACCTCCGCTTATTACAACCGCAGCTCGGCACTAATTGCACTCCTCGTGATCTCCTTCGCTGCCTATAATATTCGTGCGTTTCTTAATGTGCGCCCTTTCAGGTGCGTAGCTGTCGGAAAATATAAAGAAATGGCCATAATGAAATACCATCTCTGCTACTCGTCTGAAGTTCGCGCTATAATAATTCATGCCGTCTACTATATCCCGTTTTTAGAAAGTCCGATAGTTAGGGGACCATTTTTCAAGTTATGTAGATGGATCCGCGGGGTGGCGTGCATGATTAAGTTAGCCGAACAACATGCTCGTTAACTCGATCGAAGTGAGCCGAGACACGATATCTGGCAATTATGGCGTCAGGCGTAATATCAGGGGGCAATCTGTCTGCTTCCCCGAGAAACCTCTTCAGTATTGCACCGTGACTGTCCTGCTCAGCTGACATGAATGACGGTAAAATATAGGCTGAAAATCGGTGTTTACATTACGCTGCCGCCACGCTACTCAGCTAATTCCATATCGAAATTTCATGATTTCACGAAATTTAGATATTACTTTTAACGTCAACGTTAAGAGCTTATGTTGTGTAATCCTTGCATTTGGGAATTATTGCTGCACCGCTAATTAGTATGCAAGACCCGACGTGGTGGTCTAGTGATTATGGTGCTTGACTACTGACCCGAAAGTCGTGGGATAGAATCCCGGCCGCGACGGCGGCATTTAGATTGAGGCAAAATGCTAGAGGCGCTTGTGCTTATATTTAGGCGCATGTTAAAGGACCCCAGGTGGTCGAAATTTCCGGAGCACTCCACTACGGCGTCTCTCACAATCATATCGCAGTTTTCAAGCCACAACAATTATTATTAAGTAGTGCGTATGGAGAACAAAGCGGCCGCCAAATTCGTTACTATATTAAGCAAATACAAAGGTGACGCGAACATTGCCTGTTGCGCGAGTGAAAATAGCTCAGACGAGAAGAAAGACCACCTCTTTTCCGAGACGTACGTCGCCGAAACCGGAACAAAGTTTGACGATCGAACGCAGTATAAGAAACCGAAGCGCGTGCCGAAAACAACAGACAGCCTACAGGCTCCTCAGACTGTCGCAAATCGGCACGTATTCGGTGGATAAACACAGGCAGCGCTCACAGGTATAAATCACTTACTGCCACGGGATGTATGAAGACAACAGCGGGCGCAGAGGGAGGGCGCCCATAAACGTCGCGCAGACAAATGACTGCCGCGAATCGCGGTGCCGGCGTTGGATGCCTGCCCGACATCAATCATGATTCTCCTCCGCTGGGACAGCCTTTCTGGCAAGGCCATGGTTATACCGGTGCAGGAAGATAGACGCCTAGAAGGGAAGATGTGGAGGGAAGGGGGAGGGCTTTTCTGTGTACATTGCCAAGGTTGCGTCGGTATTGCAGAGCACGCTAAGCGAGGCACGTGAATCGAGAAAGGAAGCACAGGCGTGATATGAGCCCCGTATCTCACAGCCTGTTGTTCGAACGAAGTTGTAGAGACGCCATTTTTGAAGCCTGCAGAGTGGTGGAGACGTGCTTGTCTGCTTAAGTAAATTTTGCTATTCTTTAAAGCGGAGTAGCTGGGCTCGGAAAGGTGTTTTGACACTGCTACAAGTTAGTCTGAAAAATGGAAGGTATCTCGAGGTATAGAATGACATGAAATAGACACTTACTTTATGAAGACTGAATTGATTAAAGCGGGTTCGCAGCTGAGAAGTCGAGTAACGCGCAAGGGAACAAAATAGTCGCCCGTTTTCGGTTATAGAAATATTTGTTTTATAAGGCCGATGTACTTGTCACGAGATGGTACGTACTGTGTAGATGATGCACTAAAATGTAACTGCAGCCTCATGCTGTATTTATCACCTATGCTGAGAGGGAAACTGATACTAAAAGCCTGTACACTGCGAAGGGCCATACACGGCAAAAAAATTACAGGATACAAAGGTACGTTATTATTTATCAATATTTGTAGCCGCTCTCCAGTACTAACAGTCTTGAGTGCGCTTTGCGTGCACTTCAACCCACTTGAGTGCCGCTCACCTTTCCTACCTCGCATGACCATCGTACTTCAATAGTTTGGTCATTAGGTACAAGTGTGTGTCTTGACGTAGAAGACACACACTTGGACTTAATGGCCAAACAAACGAGGTATACGCAGGGTCATGCGAGGTAGAAACCAAAGGTGCTCGAATTAGGAATAACGCTACAACGTCTTCGTTCATGCTTTATTTCCTCCCTCGGAAAAAGAGTGGCGCATTGACGTGTATTGACGCCTGCACCAGCACGAGTGCACCGAGTCGTTATAAAAATCCATATCGACGGGCTTTGTTCGATCGGCGGGAACACCGGCTTCTCTGGCACGATACCGCAGTCTTGCACAACAGCCAGTCGTATATTGGTTTCCCGCCAAACATTCCGCGGATCTGAATCGTAAGCAGAAAGACAGAGCGAGTGAGAAGGAGAAAAGAGAGAGAGAGAGGCATGAAACTGGAAGAGTAAAGATTGGGAACTCCGCACGCTGCCTGTCTCCGAAGGGCTGCAGTGCGAGCGAGTCCAGTTCCTATCCTATCAGGGTGATTGCAGCCGATGTCAGCGACAGACTCTCGGCTGCAGCACCCCCTCTTGCACGTCTTTCCCGTTCTGTCTTGCTTAGCCGTACAGCATTTCTGTATCCCCCGGAGGCGATGCCGGGCCGTTTCCACGACATCGCGGCTTGTCGTCCTGTCGCCGTCGTCACCGGCGATGTCCCTGGCAGCCCCGCGCGGCTTTGCAAATGCGTGTCTCAGCGGCACCGGCGGTATAGATGAAGATGTTGACCGCTACGTGACCGCGAGATCGCCCCTGTGGGAATGCACTGGCTCAGGCCCCGAATGACAGTCGACACAACCCCTCGTGACGGCATTCCTTCTGGTTTTCCTACTCTTCTTCTTCTTCATGTTCACCTTGAGAGCGTAGCTCTACGGACGGAGTTATGGACGGCCGTTAGGGTAGTGAACTGGTTTACTCGGTAGATGCCACGCTAGAAGCAAGAACGTTCGAAGAATTACGATAATATATCGTCTCCCAGGGACGCTGATGTCGACCTGTCCAAGTGACGGTCGACGCAAAGTTTCGCGAAGGCCTTGCTTCGGTTGCTGCTTTTATTGGCAACATCAGAATCATAAATGAAATTATATGGAAAGAGTTTGCTTTGCCGATGGCCGATGTTAGTTGCGATGGTCAATATGTCGCCGCTGTGGGATAGTGCCTTCGGCTATAGCAAATGATGGGCGATGAAGATGCCATGACACGACTTCTTTTAGTTCATGACTCTGCTGAGCGCTACCTGCGACATGACGGTTGAGCTCTGCGGTCCTTGGAAACATTTGGTAAACGATATTTAGGGTCTGATAGCAGATGTCGGAGGTAGAGAGTTCATACGCTATAACTTATTCAGTGGAAACACGCCGCGGAAGGTGAATGAGCTTAGTGTCCAACTCTAACTAAGGACCTAAAGAAGCGTGATCAATAAGCGCTCCACATGTGTTAGAAAATCCACAAGCTTTTACGGTAGGGCGCGAAGGCACGGAGCGCAAGCTGTTAGAACTTCGTGTTTGCGAGTACACGAACGCACAAACCTGCATAATTTGCTAACACTGCGTCCACGTGTACTAATCAGCAAACGTATTCTATCAGATGACTGTACCGTCACATATGCTACCTGAGAAGTGGAGTGCATTGATAAGAATTTTATTATTATTATTATTATTGTTATTGTTATTGTTATTATTATTATTATTATTATTATTATTATTATTATTATTATTATTATTATTATTATTATTATTATTATTATTATTATTATTTGGTTTGAATGCATAGAAAACACGAAGACACAGAGGAAATGAAGATGGGGGAAAGAAAGAGGAAAGAAAAAAAAATAAGACAGACGTAAACACATATAAGTAGTCACATGGAAAAATGTCTGTAAACGCGATGCCAAATCGCTATTGTTTAGGAAAGTTAGTAGGGCTCGATATGCCAGGTCACGCCAAGCAGCACAACCTCCCGGAAACAGGCAATCATCAAGGTTCGTACACTTAAGACCAATAAGTCACACAAGCTGACAGAATCAGAGTTCCGCTGCAAGGACGAAGCAGTGAATGCGAGAGCAACAAACTGGGATGTTATACGAACTAGCAGCTAACTCTTTTGAACCAGATCTCGCGTAACTCTATAATATGTTGGTGTAAGGGAATAAGGCCGCTCCAGAGAATGAAGCGGTTTTCGTGCTGTCTTTCTTCTCAACGCGAAGTAAGCGGTTACAGCAAAGCATGTACGAGCCGTCTAATGATGTCTGTCGAGATAGCGCACGCGCCAGTGCTCGCGACTGCGCCCTTAAAATCAAAGTTACCAGTATCTGAGCGCAGTAACCCGCCGAGGTGTCAATATAATTGCCATCGCAATGAAACTGTGCGGCTTAGTTGGTAACGTTTGCTCCAAAGCTGTCCACATTCTGAGAAACCAATTCCCGCCAACTTCGTTTGGAAAATAGCCGCGGCTGTCGGACTCACTTCCCGTCGAACGATGAATGAATGGAGTTAAGTCCTTGCGTGGTCCGGAAGGCCTACGGTATTAACTTGCCCATGTATCAAGTTTAGCCTCAGCTTAGACGTGATACGAAGTCTCCCTTGTGTGTCTCTTTTTTTCTTTGTTTTTCTGCCTAGCTAAAGCTGATATGCTGTTCACGCATAAGGAGAGTGAAGGAAACGATGATATAAAGACGATAAACTAGCTTCGCAAGCCTGTGTGGGGATTCTGGCATTTTCGCGTGCAGAGCATTAAGATTAACGCATAGAGATTGAGTCTTTATGTAATCATGAATAGAGAATTTCAGAATATAAAAAGTGCTTTTTTTGTAGCTTCAGAGTCCGAAACGAATTTCATGCATTTATTTTTCTAAAAAAGAAAAGAACCAGTCCCTTTTTCCTCGACGGAAAAATTTCCTTAGTTCGGTGATACAATCCAGAACCATTAACGCCAACCCGCTCGCTCGCGCAGTAGAGGTGGCTAACTGATGGAAGGCGAAAACAAATTTCATGTACGACTTGACAAAGCGTTGCTCGCACGGAACTTGATGCGAAAACGTGCGCCTGATCGAGTGATAAATTATTCCCGCTTCACTGAAATACCGAGACACATCCACAAGACTCTGTTATTTCTCGGCTCTTAGTTATTACTCAATCTTTGCGCACATACTCATTTTATAAACGAAGATCAATTATTCATGACGCTGACGCAGAAACCTGCGTTGATAAAGTAGGCACATTTCAGCGTTCATACTTAATGGAAGTCTCTTCTGCTCTTCGGGGAGATACGTAGTAAAGAAGTTCAATTTTTAAAGTCCTGAGGCCCGTCTTGCGAAAGGTTAAATATTAGTGATGCTGATTATGCGGCAAGACTACCTTTGAGCTTAGTACATAGCCTGTAACTATTCTTGTTGATGTCATGTTGAAACACGGTAGCAATCATTATACAACGAACAAGGAGACAGGTGAAAGTGAGATATGCCGGTGTCTCGCCGTGATAGTTGACAGCAACTGAATATTTGTTACAACCTCCATGAAAGAGGTGTTCTTAAATCACAGCAACAGAAAGGCGATAAATTCTATGCAATGCTGACAGCATTGTGAGAGTGGCAGAGTAAATGCGAACACCCTTTCACTCACTCACTCACTCACTCACTCACTCACTCACTCACTCACTCACTCACTCACTCACTCCTCACTCACTCACTCACTCACTCACTCACTCACTCACTCACTCACTCACTCACTCACTCACTCACTCACTCACTCACTCACTCACTCACTCACTCACTCACTCACTCACTCACTCACTCACTCACTCACTCACTCACTCACTCACTCACTCACTCACTCACTCACTCACTCACTCACTCACTCACTCACTCACTCACTCACTCACTCACTCACTCACTCACTCACTCACTCACTCACTCACTCACTCACTCACTCACTCACTCACTCACTCACTCAAATGCGCGGCACACATATGTGTTGCCCCCTTCCGCGTTTTCTTGTTTTGTTAGCAATTTTTATGGTATACTTAGTTCAAGATTAGCTCACAAAATTAGTGCGCAACTTCGAACGCTAAGTGTTCACTACAGCATTCCGGGAAGTGACGAGCGAGAACATGCCTAATTGCTAGTGCCCCTTCTTGTCCTGTATCCTAGGGTAAGCTTATTAGACCCCAAGGAAATCCGAGCCGCCAACTACGGCAATAAACTACGCCCGCTACTAACTCGCCCGTGGACATTAAGCTAGGTTAAATACAATTTCTCTAACATATATATATATATATATAAGTTTCTTTCCGTGAACTTGTCCAGCAACCACCCCATACAGGACTTAGCCTCCTAAATGCGTAGACGAAGTGTCTCGCTGGGGAGGAGGACTCTGTCCACAACGATGGCGCAGAAGAAGGAGCAAAAAAATCAAGCACCGGATTCACTACACCCCCCTCCCCCCTCTTTTCCCTCTTCGAGTGTGCTCAACGGGGTTTCAAGCGTCTCGTTATACAGAGAACGGCGCGCGACCTCACCGCGAAAAAAAAAAAAAAATGGGGAAGCGAGCCGTCGCGCGTGCAATAGCTCCGGCAGGATGTATGCATTTCTATGCAGCCATGGGGTCTCCGCGTTTTTCGCCCCCTCCATCTCTGCGGAGAGAGGCTGTAGCCAGTTTTTTTTTTGTGAGTGTGGCGAGCACGCGTCCTAAATGGGCTTCTGTAATGAGCTCGGCATTATTCGGATCTCGCGCCGCCTCGTACTCGTCTCCTCTCTGTGCAAATCCAACGGTGCGGTTCGTCGACACTGGTCGCGAGCCCGGCGTTATCGCTCAGACGGCCGCGTCGCGTGCGCTTCTCATCTGCATCTTCAGAGGAGGTAGGGCGAGAGGGAGGCTCTGAGATGAACGCGGAGCTTTAGCGCCGCGCCTGCCCTCGGGCCTGAAAAACCTGAAGTGGCGCGCCTGCGAGGCCACCGATTAAACGCGGTCTCTCGTTGTTTGCAGAAGTGCTGCGTTTTCCATTGTGTGGTTTTACGGCTGGACGTCTCGCTATTAATTGTGTGCAGCGGAATGGATTATAGACACCCGGTTTTGGGAATCGAGAGTGTGTGTCCAGGCACTTGGATGTTGGTATATAGATAAAATATGGAAGATAACATCCTACGACAAGCATGTGCTGAGCCTGGTGTCCACCTCTCTGTACTAAACGAATATCTTCTATTGATTGCACCTCCGCGAAGGGTGCAATAATGGTTCAGATAATATCACTATGGTACTACACGTCAGCGTACAGCCAAGATGGGCATGCATGATGGTGGAAAATATAGTCCGAAGAATAGAACTCCTTCAGTGATAAGTCAGTTTTGAAAAAAAAAAATCTATTTTAAGAGAAAGTGCCCTGACTTAACGCACCAAGAAAGAATAAATATACGGGTGATTACTTTGTGAATGTGCACCTGTAATGTTCTTAGTCTATATACGCTTGCTGATTTCTTTCCACGTAGCTGGTTTCTGTTCTAGTTTTTTTTTTTTAGACCTGTTTCTCAAGATCTCCAAACACAGGCTCAAGAGGTGCGTGATACCACTTGCAATAATGAAATATTCGCTGAAATCTTGCTTGATGGATTCTTATTAGCTATTCCTGTATTGATGTACGCACTACGACGTTGGCCCGGTCAGTCAAGTCTCCCTTCCTGTTGAGGCCTTCGTAGGTTCACCATGTTTACATTAGAAGACTTGCAAAATACAACATACAATTACCCTGCAATATTGCACTACTACCGTCCTTTATATGCGGCTACACCACAGTGCAGCCTAGGGATGGCACTGTTAAAGGAGTTACAATGCGAAACGTAAATCAGGCTATGATGCATGTTTGCCGCTACAACTATGCACGCAAAGCAGCCTGAATGTCACAAAGCATGTCTGAGAACAAGGACCGGTAAGACCAACAACAACTTCTTCCGGGGAACGAGTTCTTCTGAGGATCTAGTTCTTATGCAACTTTTGTTGACCACAAGTCCCATAGATACTCTTCACAAACAATAAGTAAGATTATATGTGGTACATCACGCTCTAAACGATTGTGAACAACGTATCGCTAATTTAATGTGTATCATTCCTTGGGGAACACATTGATTATTGCGTGATTTTCATGTTAAGATCACGAAATTACTTCTAATGTTTCAAATGTAGGACGTCTTTAACGCTCAACGGCCGTTATTAATTAGGAAGATTGTCGCCATATTCGCCATCTATGCTATGGGAGGTAACCGACATCAAAGTATCTGAAAAAGCGTTTGGCTTTTTCATTTCCGTCGCCAACCACGTACGAAACACATTCCTAGCCCCGAAAAGGTCGCGCTTTCAACAATGCGCAAATTTGAACGAACGCTGTGGGACGTCACGCGAAATAACACGTTGGAAGCAGGCGTTATCCTTTTCTTTTTTTCCTACCTACAAGAAGTATCGTGGGCTTGACTTCAACAAAGGCTTTTTTTAGGCATTTCATTACCGCCGTTTCATCACCGGTTTTTCAAGAGAGAGAGGGAGAGATCATTTTGCCATCATAATACACTGGCTTCTGCGCTCATCGGTAGCTGGGGCGAGACTGGAAAACGGGTGCAATGGCACTGCGCGGGGTTGATGTCGCCAGACGAAACAGACTCGGCCTTAGAAGAGTAACTCGGTTAAAACCGCTTTCAGGCTAGCTCACAAAGGAATGCGACTGCAGGAGGGCAGAAGAAATGAAGACTGCTTTGTGCGAGAGAGAGGTTAAGAGTGGAAGGGGGAAGCGAAAAAAGTCTAGATGGCGTGTTCCGGAAATGATTAGAGGCACAGCAGTTGACCACGACGGCGAAGAAGGATATAAGCTAGGCAACGCTTCCGGGGGGCACGCGATGGAAGGTGGCCCGGAAGACGAATGGAGCTGTCCAGCGGAAGCTTTATGAACGCGGAACGCGGTTTATCTAGTAATCTCCGAGTGACTTTGGTTCTTTCTGTTTTTTTTTCTTATTTCTTACCCACCATCGCTTCTTTTGAGCAAGCCTATATGCGACGTTTCGCGGGCTTGGTTCCAATTTCTCGCCGTTTTCTTCTTTTCATCCAATTCAGTGCTCCTCCTTATTCTTCTTTTTCCTCTTCATGGACCTCGTTTCCACGAACCAGGCATTCGCATTTATGCACTCTTTTGTATCTCTCTCAACAGCAAAGATAGACGGGGGCAAGAAAACAAAAATCAGCGAAAAGCAAAGAGACAGAGGGAACGTCAAGAAGCGAGAAGAATGTACGTCGACCAGAAAAAAAAAGTGACGTCATAGAAATCATCTCAAGATCTCCCATTCTAGCCTATTCTTCGCTGCTAGCGTTATTGGCTGTGTCCGCTGTGTACAGTCCCGCAACTATGGCCGGGGAGGCTCTCGGCCAACTCACTTTTGAAGGCAGAAAACGGTTGCTTTTGTTTACGTACAGGGCGCGCGTTGAAGAAGATCGTTTTTCTCTCCTTCGGCGTGGGTCCTCGGTCATTATTGAAACCTTTTCGCTCTTTGTTGCGTGCATTTGAAGTGGACGGAGAAGCAAGCCTCGGCTAAATTATGGCTGTCTGAATTTCCGAATACATTATTACATTGCCACCGAGTAGCTCCATTCTTCTTCGCCTCACCCTCATTCCTTTTAGCTTCTTGTGATTGCTTTCAGTTTTAGCTTTGTGAGTTTTTCTCAGTTTGTCTTTTCGTGATTATGCGTGATCTTCAATGAATCCTGACTCAAGGGAGCTTGCATGACTATGGGAACGCTGGTTACCCTCAGTCGATAAAAAAAGCCACAGTTTCGCCTCAAGGGCGAAGCAATGAATGCGATAGCAAGAAATTGGAATGCCACAGGAAGAACGGCAAGCAGCTAGAAACTTGCTCCGCGCTGCTCAAGCACAAATGACGCAGGAAAGGAAAACACACAAGGCGAGTACGAACAACTGTCACAGCTCGACACTTGAACCACGCTGCTCAAACACAAAGAATGACTCACGAAAAGAACGCACAAGTATACAAAGGACGAGCGCGAACTGTTACAGTTGTTACTTCAAGTAACCCATACTTTGGCTCTTCTGGTTTGCAGATCACTCCTTTCGCAAACGCAGCCGCTGCAGCGAGCAAAGTGATCTTCGTGCGGTCTATAGCTTCAACGCAGACTTTGCGGTGAAAGCACAAGACGTACAAAACTCCCCCTCAAGAGATAATTGCGCGAGCGCGGTCGACCACGCCCTGTATGTCAGAGTACAAGTCGAAGGCGCACATCCCAACTCCAGCGAAACACTAGACAGTTTTAGATTTGGGGAGAGAAGAAATTTGCGAGCCCCCAGGACGCACGCGCAGAACGCAAGCCACTCTCGGACTCTTGCGCTCGCGTTGTCCCAAGACCCTGCAGCGTCTTCCTTTGGGCGGTGAACAAAACCGCAGTACGCGCGACCTCAAGACAAGAAAATAAAGAAGGCGCTTGGCAGTGGCATGTGAAGCCACAGCTCGCGTTCCCTGCGGGCGTCAATTCTGGTCACTAAGATAAAACTTCATTTGGCTTTAGTTGGTACATATTCCTGAGGCAGGCTAAAATTGCAACGCAAACGCACTTCTTTATCCTTCTTACTTCTTCTTTACTTCTTTGTCCCTGCACCCACCTGAATATAATTTCATGGCTTCGCGTATCTAAAACACTATCATCCTTGTAACACGTTTTGGTTTAGAGCTCCTTCCTTCGTAGATTTTCGCTACGCCCCCCCCCCCCCAGAACACCCCCCCCCCCCCGCCAACGTCCATAGCAACAGTTAACTAATAACTGGGAGAACAAGATGTTATTCAAATGTTATTCAAACGTGTCACCACTTGAACGCGCGGTTTATTTTTTATGCGAATGACGGTACGGAAAGTGCCCAAGAGGGGCTGGGACACGGAAGCCGAAGATCATTGTTTAGAGAAATCCCGCTTCAAGTAATCCGCTGCTAAAGCCTCACGTAGTGAACATAAGGGGACCATGGCGTAATGTTGAAACAGGCCTGCTCGAGCACACCTAATTAAAATCGGTGAGCAGTCGTGGTTGTTGAAGTCTGACTCATCGATGTGAACCGTACATCCGAGAGTCGCATTCAACTGACTGCGTTCCCGCGTTCCCGCGTTTTCCAGCAGGGTGTTACGCGGGAGTCGGTTTCCATTTCCTGTAGGCTCATAATTTGCTGTGAAATTGCAACATTTCATTGGCCGGAAAGCCTGTGCGTGACAGAACAGGAAAAATAATAATATAATATTGTCGACTGGCAAACCGGCGAGACAGTCAGTAGACCGCGATACTTCCTCAACATGGTGTGCGGTATATAGGCGACACATTAAGGAGGGCTCGGTAGGCGGTAACAAAGCGACGCTAACCGCAAAAGGAGGGCCCCGACTAATCGGGTACGGGCGTCGTATAAATGACCCTCGCCACCTGGCCCGTTACTTTGGCTCGACCGTTTATATTGTCTCGCAAGCGTGAACACACTGAGCAAACTAGAAGAGGCAAACAAGAAAAAAAAGAGATAAAGCTGAGAACGATCTCACGGAAATAAAACAGTATGCGTATAGTTGGTAGCAGACTGAGAGGAAGGGGCGCTTGCTGTCCCGGCCGTCTTAACGATCAAGAAACGGTACCTCACGACCATATTTCTCTTCCTTTTCCCGCTCCCAAAGAGCGCCTCAGCAGCGAAACAGCTGGTTACGCGTGAACAGCTTCTCGTTCTTAGAAACGTGCTCGAGTCTCAGAGCGCGAGATAAATATACGCTTGATTACGGCAGCGATGCTACCTCGCCTGCACCATCGGTGCTCTTATTGCTACGTGGCGTGAGCTAAAAAGAAAATATATATAGTGGCTTGGGAAACGAAGGAACGTTGAAGAAGTAGACGCGTACCCCGGCTTACTCTACATGGGTCGACTTTCTTTTACTCCCTGCGGCAGCGAGTGCCGTCAAGTGGCCAACTTGATTCATTGTCTGCACTTCCTTCCTAAAGCCATGCAAGCTTTAAAAAGAAAGGCTATAAAAGACAAGAAGTTCACGCGATTATCAAAGGACGCGAAAAAAAGGAGAATGTTCTCTGCTCCAGCTGCTGCGACTGCGATTTCGCCTTTATTTTATTTCTTGGCGCGATATTCAACTTATTTTTTTTCTCGCGTTCTTGTGAGCCGCGCAGCACCAGGAAAGCGACTGGAACACGATTAGACATTTCTCAGCTCCGCTCGTTCTTTTGTTTTGGTTTTCGTTAAACGTGACGAACAGCGCAGGTGCTCGTACGTCTCTTGTCGCGTCGTATGCGCTCTCGTCGCTATTTTGAACGATTCAAGAACAATTCCCCGTGCGCACGTTACGTTGGCACTCGCGGTGAGCGCATCTACGATTTTTGTGGGTTTTTTTTTTATCGCGCCCACCTGCACGAGAATAATAGAGAACGAGCTAGCGCGCACGAGAAAGAGTTGTAAGAAATCCTGGTCTTTTTGTCCTCTTGAACTGTAGTGAATTACGAGGCAGAATAAGTGGCACAACGAGAATGCCGCTTATTTTGCGTGTAATAATGGCTGACTGATCTTATTCCCGGCAATAAAAACCAAACCTTTACAGCAGAGCCGTTATTTTAGAGGTTTGCCGTGTGTCCTGGATAGAAAACTATCATCATCATGAACCGGCACGCGCTTAATGACCGCCCCAGTATTCTGTACAGATGGTTAACAATAGAAGCCTAAACGTGTCCACCAGTTCTTTTGTTACCCAGCCTTGCGCGACTTAGTATAGGCTGCGCTAATTTTTTTTATTTTGATCATCAACGAAAAATGAATGCACGGTCAAGGCTTAGAGGTGTAAAATATGCAAGAACATGAGTCACACTTTTAGTCTTCAGAGTATGTGCGACTTGAAGTTTTGATGTTCGCATGAAAATGGGAAGTGCAAATAGAGAGGTAGCAATGAAGAAGGGTTAAGTGCACTAAAATTCTGTAGACGCATAAACGGACCTTTCGACAGCACTTTCGTAGTATCGTTTATAATAATTCAAGCATTACGCTGGTCCGATAGAAATAGTCTGTTTTTACGACAATCCTGTGGCAATGACTAACGCCAGACACAAAGACACTAAGATTTGGCGCGTTATAGAGCCATACAAAAGTTCGGAACACGGTCCCCTTTCGTTTACGTTAGTGTAAACGTAGGCATATCCCTTTACCTGGAAACAACACTGCTTCGGCTTGCCACAAGCGAGTATCTGGATATTTCGCAGTAGTATTCGGGTTCTTAAAAATCTTCAGTTGACTCCATGAAATTGTATAACGTAGCAAAATGTATCTACAGCGCGCTGCTAATCTAACGCGTTAGTTGAGCGTCCTGTAAAGCGTGCTTTGCCATCAACAGGCTCGCGTGCAACAAAGCCGCCTTTACAAACATCCAGATTTTTAAAGTTTCATTCGCGTCTTTTCTGCCACATTTTATACTACGGCTTAGCTTTTTTTTTTGATATTGTTGCGTTGTTAAAAAGTGAACGAAGGCAATCAAAAATAAATAATAAAAAATGCTTTTTTTATGGGCTGTTGAACCTGTAGTAAATGTAAACGCAATAATATGTCTGAGTGGATCAGTTTTCTTAAACTTAGGCAATCAATTATCTTCGCCCGAAGTTCCAAGCCCTCGGCAATATCGGAAATACCGTGCTCAATGTTCTGAATTAAAAAAAAAGAAGTCACAGTTTCGCCGCAACGGCGAAGCAATGAATGCGATAGCAATAAATTGGAATGTAACGCGAAGAACGGAAAGCAGCTCGAAATTACCAGCGCGTCGCTCGAGCCCAAAAGACGCACTAAAAGATCGCACACAGGACGAGCGCGAACTATCTGCGTCACAGCTCGACACTTGAAGCGCACTGCTAAAACATAAAGCCGACGCACGAAACGAACGAACAGGTACACACAGAACGAGCGCGAACTAACTGTCACAGTTGTTACTTATTTCTGTTTGAACAGCGCGCTCCTTTCGAAAACGCGGCCATTGCAACGAGCGAAGCGACGTTCGTACGCTCTGTGACTTCAGCGCGGACATCGCGGGGAAAGCACAAGACATACAACACCCCGCTCCACCCCCCCGGCCGCCCTCTCCTTTCCTCGAGATAAGCGCACGAAGGCGACCACGCCCTGTAGGGCGAAGAGCAACGGCGTTCGCAGGAGTGGGGCGACGATCTTTAAAGCGCGCCACGCTCGCTAATCGCGCCATCTATGTAGTGACTAAGAAAGCATGCTGAATTAAATGGTGTATATAAATAGCTCACCGTTAGCAGGTTGAAAGACGGTACTGTTGGTGGCCTAACCGTCTAACGCCGCGCGCTGCAAAGCGAGAGGTCGCCCGTCGGAAAGTTTTTCTGAATTGTTTTTCTTCGTGGCTTATATATATATATATATATATATATATAGATAGATATATATATATATATATATATATATATATATATATATATATATATATATATATATATTATATATTATAATATATTATATATATTGTACTGAATGTGAATGACAGACGCTCCGCTGTTACGGAAGACGACGACGACGATCGGTGGCCCCCGCCGTGGTTGTCGCTCGCGCAGCGTGCTCGCCAAGTAGCCAGACCTGCTGATAAGAGGCCTTTTGCAAGCAAACGTCTGACCCTTTCTTGACGTACAACACCCCTATTTCAATATATATATATATATATATATATATATATATATATATATATATATATATATATATATATATATATATATATATATATATATAATATTAACACGGTGCATGACGGCGGCGACGGCAAAATTCAGCCGAGACTGTCCACATAATTGCTATCGCAATAAAAAGGAATGCAAGGATAACTGAACGAATCCTCGTTACTACCATTGTTATAAATTATCGACAAAGGAGAAATCTTTCTTTGTGATATGTTCTCTTGTCTCGTCTACTGCGCAGAGAATCGCTCAGTTTCCTCATTTGCTTATTTACCCAAATATATTCTGGCCAGAAGGCTTGCCCTTGCATATTTCTGTATGCGCGCGTTATTATGTCGATTAACTCACGCAAACTGATTGTTTTGCTTGTGTGTTAAATGGCAATAACAGCCAAGTGAATATGCGGTCAGGAGAACAAATGAAATTTACTTTGTTAAATAATAATAATTGCTTTGCGAAATGTTACATAGGCAAACATTCTTTTTATTAGGCCAGCTAATGAACTTAACAAGCTTACTAATTGTTTTTATGTGTTGGTAAGTGCCGCAATAAATCAAGATTGAAAATTTTGAGTTCATTAAGAAAAATTCGCATGGTAGCCGAGTTGGACGCGCGATGCACTGTAAGGCGAATTCGCTTAATTATCGGGGGGAGATTACCTGAAAAGCAGTTCACGAGATATTGAAAACTTAAATACTTTATTTTTTCAAATTTCATTTTCGGTAAAAGTTTGACAAGGTTACCGAACCAGCGGCAACGCCACTTGGAAACACCGGATTGAATGATAATGTTAATTAATTTGAAAAGTAACTGCAACGGTGTAATCTACGTGTTTCATAATATCTTGCTCAAATACCTAAACTGCCGCAACAGCGCTTATATCTTATCCGAGAAGGCAAATGAAGCGGACTCTAACCAGCCCGTTTACAGGGCTAACTAGTGATATGCGGAAGTGGTTTTCGCCCTGTTGTGAACATAAGTCGTATTGATGATAATTAATTAACCGAGATTAAAGGTTGGAGTATTTGTATAATAATTTCCGACGATTCAAAGTACTTGACTGAAGCTGAGCTGCAGATATGCGAATATAACCGTGCCTATAGACCAGCGTACGGAAGACAGCGCACATTTTTCGCCCCACCCTAAGCGACGCAGTTCAATATGGAAGTAGAGAACCAGTGTTTAGCGATTGATTGATCAGTGCGCGGCGTCTGTGTCGTCCCGGGTGCAGAAACTATAAAACTGCCGCACGCACTAGACTTCGTTGTGCTTGCGCCGAAGTTCCCCCGACTGGCATTCTGAACCTCCCATATTCTTTCATTTTTTTTTTTACCAAGCCGCAGCCAAACGAAGACGTAGAATCGCCGTTCGGGGATTGATTGCTCTTTCTTCGTCGTTAACTCGTGCTTCCCCTCTCTCCCTCCCCTCTCCCTCCTCCTCTCTTGTCTCCGCCCCTCCCAACAGTACGCGCCTGTCTCGGACAGCGGCGTCTCACGGGTTTGCGGTTTCTGACGTCGGACGGCCATTTTTTAGGGGATCGAAAAGGGAAGGCTCCCGGAAGAAATCATGTGGACGTCCTGGTGCAGGGGGTGGCGAGAGAGGAAGAGAGGGAGAGAGAGAGGAGGAACGGCATGGCTGTGGAGAAGGCCACCATCTGGGCTGTTCCGAGCGGTGCCGGCTGCATTGTGGTAGACGTCCGTCCCAGCGTCGGTCAAGCCGGCCTCGATAAATGAACCTGCAATCTGCTCTGGTCCGCTTTTCCGAAACCCCTTTTGTGCCCACGATAAAAGCTACCAGGTCCCGGCGTTTCTTCTCCCACCATCGTCTTTTTATCTTCATTTTCGGGCCCTTTCTTTCAGTAGATCGCCCCCCGAAGAAGGCGAGGCGTAATAACCATCGTGCGAGAAGGCCCGAGTTATAAGCAGTGATGGTTGATTTAGAGCCTAAACGGCGTGCTGCTTGGAAGTGGAAGCTGATGATTTCCGGTTTGATCGCACGGCAAGGAGTCACCGCAATGCTACGAGAACGCGGCTCGCAACGAAACAGCGCAGAGACGAAAGCAACGCCTCATGGATTTCAGTGACTTGTTTGGGTAATTCAAGAACTGCCACTTGGCCGTTATAAGAGTTGTTTAAAACATGGTCTGGCGTTTCTTAGGCGTACATCAAATACTCGTGCTCCTAAGTGAACAGAGAGTGCTTGAAAAACCTTCTTCGCGAATCTTGTTCCTTATCTGCAGGAGTTTACTCTAGCCACGTTGCAAACAGGCTATAGCCTGTATCGACCGTACACAAAGCTTCCATTCGTATCAGCGTAGGGGTTTTTAACGTTAATGACCGCCATCTATTGTACTGCGTGTTAGGGAGTATAGGCGAGCTACTTAACTTAACTAGTGCAACTTATTTTCCTTGTGGAAGAGCCATCGCATTATGCGCGGCAATTAATGCGGGTATTTGGAAACAAAACTTTCGTTTCCATATGGTCCAATAAACAACTTCGAAGAACCCAACTCCACATTGTCGATTGTTTCTTGAAATGGTTTAATGGAGCTACTAGAGCTACCAGGCATAGAATGTATTACGCGATGGTACGCAAACTTTACAGTTCGGCGTTTAAACTATGATTGCTGAAATAATGACGACCGAAGTCAGTGCAGCACATGTTGGTTACCTTTGTACACTGGAAGTACATGAGAAGTACAGGTGTTCCTTGTGCTCTGTGATTATGTTTCAGCGTTAGAGAGCCTAGGAGTGATGTTTAACGCCAACTCGCTAGATTCAGGAATTCATTACCGCCGGTAATGATTTGCTGAATCTATAGTCCTACAGTCCGACTCGCTCACAGGTGCATATTCGCGCGTGCCTAAAACATTTGCCATGGAAACGTAGTGAATAGACAGGACTGATATGTTGATCGCAGCATGGCGGGTGGTAGAGTGTCGCTAGTTAACTTTGACGTTAGGCGTTGCCGTGCTCTGTATACGAGTGCAAGCTTTTTAATTAAAGAGAAATAGTCTGAAGCTCTCGTACTGAGAGGGTTCATTTTGCAATGACAGTCGGGTACAGGAAGTATTCGAGCGTTGTCCTGACGAAATGCGCATAAGTGGAAACAAGCACGGGCAGATACGGCAAACGCAGTGCCGAGCTTGTAACTGCCGTCATCGTATAAGCCGTTATCGCGATTTTGTCGCTGTGCGTTTTCTATACCTATTCATTCACGCTCTTTTCGTGTTGCAACGTTGCGGGAATGAATTCGTGTGCTTTAGTGATTGTTCATATGTAGCTAAAGTTCGGTGTTTTCAATCAGTTCAGTTGCTTGCGCAGCAGTTCGCTAGCTTTTGTTATGAGGGCCCCATCGTGGCACAAGGACGTGGTGGTCATGGCCCTGCTTTCTTGACTTTTTTTTTTTCGTTTTGCGGAAATGAACGCAAGCCCATGGTTGCATTTCTTTTTTTTTGCGGCCAGACTATTACTTTTTTGTCTGATTAATTTCAAATGGGTCCAGGTTTGAAATAGGGACGGATGTAGCACAGAAAAAAGACAGCCAAATGTACAACCAGTTGCACTCGAAACACCATAGTTGCGCCAGCTAAGTTACGTGAGCTTTTTCATTTGACAGGCTCTGTACAGCTAAGACTTTAAAGCGTAGTCCACTCGCCTATTTTTATCTAGACGCTAATTACTATTATTAAATGACAAGCCAAGTACGCAGTTTTATTATGTTTGCTGCTTCGCCTTGTGCTGCGTTGCAACAGTAACGCGCAATATAGAATGACCTGCAATGGAGCTCTTCGCCAGGTCCAACTTCTGCGACTACTGCACGGAATAAAATGCACAGTCTTCTGTTCAAAGTCTTCGTTCCCAGAAGTCACGGGCTTATCTTCTCATATTGCTACCGTAGCAACTTTTAGACAATAGAACGAACCTGTTATGGATGTAGCTAAGAAGCTAAACACACCTGCGCACTCCGTTCCACTTTTGCACTGATCAGAGCTTTCACTCCCTGCACCAATGGCAAAAGCAACAATACCAACAACGTGCGCACATTCCTTTGAGATTGAATGACTCATTTTATTTTAGAAGAATTCTATCTGTGATTAAAAAAACAAGAAAAAAAGACAAAGCTTCATTCTCCCAAACATTGCTTGGAAGATTGAATCTACAGATCTACAAAACCCCTTTCACTCTTTCTGATAAACAATATTTGGAGAGGAAAAAAACAACCCGGAAAGCTGAACGGTACCACGCTAAGTCCGCGAAAAGCCGCTACCTATACAGGTGGCCGCCACCCTAACGCTGGGCATGAAAAGCGGAACTGGCCAATAAAACTTTGGGCTGCGGATTTCGTTCAAGCTTTTGGAGAATGAAAAGTAAGGGCCTCGCGAGCGTCTCTGCAAAACCAGCGTGCCGACCCAAAAGCGTGGGCAAAAATGTTTCATGGCGCGCCGTTTCTATACCAACCAGGAAGCGGCGCTTGAATTGCTGTGGCGGGCTCAACGAGAAAGAGGATCGCGCAGGCTCGGAATCAAAGATTCGCGCGCGCCTTTTGTGGCGTGCTTATGTCTAAGGTGTGTACTTACGTGCGCCGCGGGTAGCTCATGCGTTTACGCGTACTTGCTTATGTGCGTGAGCGTGCGAGTGGGTTTTCATGCGCGTGGTTTGTCTCCGTGAAGTGGGCTATACGATGCGATTTCCGCGTTTCTATAGAAGCAGACAAAACCGTGAACTGAAACGACACGGCTGCTTTTGCACGCTGTGAAGCGCACGCATTGTCCGAAGCTCTCCATTTCGAGCCTGCCCTTTCAAGGTATTCCAAACCATATTTCATGCACGTGCCGAAACAAAACGTGAAGTAAGGGTTATCAACGCGAGCCTGTTTTCAGGCTACACCCACATACAGCACTTTCGGAGAGTAATGCCGCAATGGGAACGTGTTGTCATTTCAGGGATGTAACTGCGTGACGTAGAAAAAACCTACCGCAGAAACGGTAGTCCCTTGCGGCGTTCACTAGAGACGAGGGCTGCGGCACTTTCTGTGTTTTTTTTTTCTGGGTTTAAGATGCCGGTAAGTGTTCGCCTCACTCAAAAATGAGGTCTTTTGCGACAGTGAACTTATACGCATGTTGAGACGAGGTTACGGCAGCAAAAGAAAATACGACTGCTATGCAGAGCGTTAAAGAAGAGGAGTTCAAACAAACGCGTGGCGTAATGGGATGCAGAAAAGGTTCAGAAGAGAGTCGGCGTATCGTTTAAACGCGCACGTTTCAGGAAAACACTGTTCGTATAATTTCCATTTTTAATACGCCCTCTGCGCACTCCGTCGCTTTCGACTGCTAAAAGGCCCGACACGCTTTCGCAACTTGCATTCGAGAATTTCGTCAGTGCTGTTTTCTTGGGCTTTTTAGTTTTAATTTTGATGTGCTTAGATGGTATACGCATTTATTTATTGCTTTGCACGGCGCGCTATAAAGACGTCTCAGGAGGACTTCGTAAAAGCGTGCGCGCTTCTGGGGCACCGATGAAAGTTGGGGAACTCAGACGAACTCCCCGCAGTATTGTCAACAACAACAACAAAAAGTTCTGTACATCTTCAGTAAAAACAGGCTCACAGCGAGGAGGACAATCAGACGCTGCAAGAGCAACGAACAGCGACAACGGCTGCGTCACTTCGAGCAGATTTTTCTAGACACCTTCATTCGCTGTGCAAAGCAAATGCAAAAGCGCACATCATTTAGTTTTCCCAGCCGCTATATAATTTTCATAAATTCCAAGCACTGTCTGTTCGTGTCTTCTCATAAATTTAACTGGCGCCTTCCCTTCCCTTTCTTTCTTTCTTTCTTTCTTTCTTTCTTTCTTTCTTTCTTTCTTTCTTTCTTTTCTTCTTTCTTTTCTTTCTTTTCTTTCTTTCTTTCTTCTCTTTCTTCTTTTTTCTTTTTCTTTCTTTCTTTCTTTTTCTTTTCTTTCTTTCTTTCTTTCTTTTTCTTTCTTTCTTTGTTTCTTTCTTTCTTTCTTTCTTTCTTTCTTTCTTTCTTTCTTTCTTTGAGGCGGAAGCCGTTCCATATGAAACATGCTTCGACAACAATACAGTTCTTCGGAATAAACAGAAAGGCACGCTTCAAACAGCGACCTGCGACGCATTCAACCTTTAAGCTCTTGCACGTTCCGGACGGGGATTTCGCACATGACTGCGCATGCGTACGGAAGCGCGAAACGAGGCCCATATTTATCGGCTGCAGAGACGACGGCGAGGATTAGAATGGAAACGCACAGAAGGCAGGAAACTGACGAAAACGAAGGTCTCGAAATGCATACCCTGGAATGCTATCGAGGCACGTATCGGACGTCAACGCAGAAAATCATAAAAAGTAAACCTTTCTTTCGGAAACGAAATGGTTAAAAGACAAGGTAATAACGGCTGGACGAGCTTCGTTGAGCGTGCGTACCTTGATATTTGCAGAATCTTGGAGGACACTTTACCTCGCTTTCGATAGAAGGTGACCGTTAAGAGCCGTGGGTAAGAGTGCCGTCATACGTCACGGTGAATTCACAGATGCGTTAAGAAGCGCAGGTTTTCACTAATTTGCCTCTTCTTCCACGCGCTATTGTGGTATATATAATAAAACGCAGCTACAGAAGTTAGGTTTTCTGATTCAGCGAACACTCAGCGTAGACATCACTGGCCCTCTGTTTAGTGATTCAAAATCCTACCTCACACGGAGCGCTACCCTATAGTTGAGGGTCTCGATTATCACCAATAGA